>NW_008598446.1:24465-38022 GCF_000691845.1 Merops nubicus
TTAAATTTGAGAGTTAAATGAAGTAGAATTATACAGTATTCGTACAGAGTTCAAAAGGTTTACTAAACCACACCACTGTTATCCCAAAGTAAATATGAGAAGCATCCACAGTCAATAGAATAACTAAGATCTTACACCTGGGATGCTGATCACAGAGTATATACTGATGCTTACATGTGATCCAGGTTATAGCTATTGCTTTTGGATGAAGCACTCCTCCATTCTTTGTACGTAAACACAGTGAAACCCCTTGACAATTCTTTTAACCAACACTGAATCACCCCTTTCCTCCTCCTAAACAATGCTTGAGTTTTATTCTGCAGGAACTTTTTTAGGGGAGGATATCAGCTACAAGCCCTACATAAGACATACAGAAATTTGATGAACAATTATAGGGGATCACAGATCAGAAACAAAAAATATGCCACTACACCGATTTCTACTGAGAAACGACAGAATCTCCTAGAAAATTCAGTAGGAAGAAATACAGAGGCTAGAGAGTATTATGTAAAATGGAAGAAAGGTTCTTGTGAAGAGGGAAGAAAAAGCTACAAGTCTGTTGAGTCATATCAAGCATCTGTGACTAAAATACATAATGCTGAAGTGGTTCTTATCTCAACAGAAGCAGCCTGTAAAGAGAACAGCCTAAACCACCTCTGGAGAGAGTGAAAGTTGGGGAAAACTGCCCATTCTGGCAGGAGAACTGGATGATGGAAATATGACTTCAATTTAGGAAATGTCAGTAAGGAGCTGGAGCAAAGAGGGATATTATTTTCTTGATAAAATTGTCCCCCTGAAGAAGACTTGGACATGAATATACCAGAATAACATAAGTCAAGAAGGGAGGTAAGCAAAAAATGTTTGACTGCTAATATTGAAACTATCCTGAACAGGTAAGTCAGTGATATGCACAGACACACACTCACTGTAGGCAGTCGACCTAAACAGATGACTAAACAGAAAATGTGCACATATTGAAAAATGAAAAGGCAACATAAGCTTCTTAACAGATGATTTTCATGCCGTCAGGGTTGCTTCTATTCCAGTTCAAGTAAACTTGCCTAGTTTTTCAAGACACTTTTTAGGATTTTGTAACTAGAACTCAAAAATGTTCAATTTTACTCAAGAATACTAATTATTTTTAGTGATACAGGTATAATGTTTGTATCTTCCATGTAACAGCAGAAGCAAAAAAAATTCATCAATAATGGATACTAATAATACCACAATTATTCAAGTGTTTTGTCTGTATACAACTGTATATATAAACTGAAAATTGTACTTACTGGTACAATTTGAAAATGCTTTATTTTTAATCCATGACTCAATGACAATACAAACGTTTTGGGGTTACTTTGGCTATCACGTACCAGGAATACCCTGAAAGAGATTGAAAATTTTCAGTTAAAATCACTTTGGAAAGCCTTTTCTAAACATTGAAATCACTGTAAATTCATTACATTAAGTATTAGGGAAAAGCAAAAATAATATTAATTATGCTTTTAATCAGTATTTCTTTTTCAATGTGTCACTGGAAATATTTTTTTCTGAAATTCTTCTTCACCTTGTCTATTATGTGAAAAATACGCATTCTCAGAATGAATGACACTGTAGGTGTTAGTTTTTACACTGCATAGAATTACATTGCATCTCTTCAGACAGAAAAGCACCTTCAAAGTTTGTGCTTTGAACACTTTTCTTTGGCCTCTGACAGTCACCTAAATCACAAGCATCACAGGGCAAATTCAAAAGGTAGTCAAGAGGAAGTTTACAGAAAAGGTAATGCAAGATGCATCAGAATGATTTTCACACCTAGCCAATATTCATAAATGCACACTCATTCCTGCACACTGGCAAAATTCCCGCCGAGACAGAGCTACACCCTGCTCGCTGCATGGCATCGTTCACATCACCACACTCTCAGTGGCCAGCGGTGTCACTGCAACTATCCACACACCTAATTGTGCCATAATCCTGGCAGGATAATCTACTGCAGGCAAAGGATGACTACCAACAAGAGACATCCTCCACTGAATCACTGGGTTTGGAATATTGGCAGAGAAGGGTCTGGAGGACAGAGGGAAGTACATGATTCACAGAGTCTGAACTGTTTGTACTCTGCAGGTCTAGAATAGATACAGGGAACCAATACACCCAAGAAGGGACATGGAGGGACAGCCATTGGCAAGCATGTTCCTCTTTCATGACACAAAAGAAACGGGCAAGGCAGACTTGCAGGTAACAACAAAGTGAGCACTAGTGGCCACCTACTTTTAGCGAAGATACTAGGAATGATAGCACAACTACTATATGAAAAGAAAGGATTTCAGGAGAAGAAAGCAGACAAAGGCTTACAGTGCATTTTTCTGACTAATGGCATGGATCCAGACTACAAATTTCATCCTCAAGTTTTTAAGAATTCTATTTTTACAAAGTAGGAAAATACCTGGAATTAAGACATTTTTGAGTCCATAATCACTGACATTTCTATAAAAATCTCCATACAGTCTAATTTGGAGTTCTGATACTACTTCAGTTACTAGAGAGCGATAAACGCCAACTCAGTATATGGCTTGTAAGAACACACAGCAAATAAAAGGACAAAACTTCTCAATAGACTCAGGCTATCTAACAAGCTCTCTCTCACCACCTAGTGGCCTTTCACTTTCTCCAGGATACGAATGAAATTTTTCAGAGCACAGTTAGATCCTTTGCATAAACTTCAGTCTTTGTACCTTTCTCAGTAAAGCCTGGCATTTTATTCAGAACAGGGCAATATAAGAATGTGCTGCTTTGCAAAATGGGGTCTCTACACCCCACATACTGGAATCCATATTAGACAATACACAAAGTAATCACATTGGGTAGGAAAGAAAATACAGGTTGATGAGGATTTATGTTGCCATTCATCAGTTCTTTTAAAGTCTATTTTCTTACTGTTTCCCTTGTTTTAACAGCAAAGCTAAGCAACATTTGTACTCCTCGACACAAAAAGATCTTTAATCTTCTCTAACCTTATCACAACAGACCTATTTTAGTTGTCAAAGAACCTTTAAAAACTTATTATGAAAAAAAGGGTTGTAGTTCACAGAATCACAGAAATGTTGGTTGGAAGGGAACTTTTTAGACATACTGTATGACTCCAAACAACTGCTCTTTCATAAACTTACAAGGAATTCTCTGAATGGCCAGTTTCATTTTGTCATGGGCCTTTTGGTAATGCTACTGTCCCATTCAGAGGCTGATCAGTTTGCAATTGTGTCAACCATCTACCACTGAAAAGCCTTCAGATGTCCTCTAGGGGGTAAAGTATGAAACCTACAATATTATAAATTTCCTTAAGAATGTTGGGTTTACTTTTGTTCACTTTCTCATCTCAAGCACCATCGCTCTTTACTCACCAAATCTACTGGGTTTCATTTAACAGTATGTGTGTGTACTCACTGAAATACATTGGAAGATTAATCAGCCCTAGAATGACATACTGCTCAGAAATACATTGGATTCACCTCCATGTCCCATCCCTCTCATATAATAAACACAAAAAAACGAATGCAGAGTATAGAAGCAGTTTCAGGATGATTAGCTAGGCTTAAAAACAAGACCTTTTTTTTTTTTAAAAAAAAAAAATAAATGCAAAAGCAGAAGTCTAATTAGCCATCATTGCTGAGTGTGACTATTTCTATCTCCCTCTCCATTCCAACTTTTTTTTTTTCCCCTGGAGCCCTTTCTGCAGATGTAGAAAACAGTATTACATTGTACTTAATCTGAAATTGAAAGAATTTCACCAGTAATTTGGAAACAGAGAAACTTAAGAATTTTATGGAATTACTCATGAATGAAGAATGACCAAGTTTATGTTTAATACAGAGGGATAAAAATATGGAAATGAAAACCAGGAGTATTTAAACATAAAATACCTACTTGCTTTGTAATATTTAAAATTAATACTTAAATGAGAGAAAACTAAAAGTCTTATCTTAATATTTATTGTTTACTGTCAAGGGATAACATGATTTTTAGTCATTTCAGGAGGAAAAGCATACTTTTTTCATTGGTTGTTCCTGCACAGTTCATCCTAGAATAATGTTTTCAGGCTTTCTTTCATTCCTTCATCACTAATAAGAGATACAAAAGACACTAGTGCCAAAGTTGACAGTTCCCAGAGAATACTGTACAAAGAGAGAGCTCAAGTGCCTGGCTCTGAGCAGACATAAGTAATCTGTCAGTGACAGAATCGAAGTGTTAGATCACCACTTTTATTGCTTCCAGAAGATATAAAATAGAAACCAACTGATCCCCAGATAGCCCTATATAAAATAATTTTTATTTCTATTAGTTAAGTGCAAAACCCTCCTTCCTTCATCTTCCCTCCAGGAAGTAGTACACAAAAATAGCAGCTCTTGACTAGAAATGTTTCTCAAAAGAGTTACATAATTAACTTACCCATCTACAAGTCCATGCTGCAAAATAAGTCTCTGAGCCTCTTCTCTAGAGATTTTGTGATGAAACCATGACTGAGATCTGTGTATAGCTGTAGAAATAAAGATCTTCATAAAACATTTTGCTTTTACTTAACGAACCTGCTATTGCATTTCTGTGACAATGAATTAACTCACACGTACCTATGTTAGATATGGCAAGAGGACTACCATGTGAGTTGAGTCGTAGACACCCTCTCCTCTGTATAACAGAAACATAAAAACATGGTTTTAAAGTCTTTTTAATAAAAAAAAAAAAAAATCAGGAAATATTATTCTGATAAAGCAAAGGTGTTTATACCCGCCATGCTAATCCTTCTTCAACTGCAACTGAAAGGGCTTCTGTTGGATTTTCAATAATTCTGCTTCTGCGTCCTGAGAAATCCATTGCTACTAAAGAATTTTCTGAAATGCTTCTCTGTAGCAAAGAAAATTAATTTAGTTTGCTCATTTTTTAAAAGATCCATCACTTAAAAGTGAGTTTCTAAGAAAACATTATGTTTTCTAAGTGGCATTTCAAGTATCTGCAGTATTTCCCAGCAGAGCCCAACTCATTTTACCCTAGGGAGCATTTCTAATTCCAGTATGCTGCTGCAAAGCTCAGTTTTACAGTCTGGCAGGACAGATCACTTTTTTTGCATTAGTGCTATAGATGATAAATACATTGCTTTACCATAAACTCCATTTATAGTTTGAACTATAACTAGCCCTTTGCTTGTCAAAACAAGTCAGAAAACTGTTATTAAGTTGTCCAAGTAACAAAAAGGAAAAAAAAATCTTATACATAACCATCAAATCAACAAAGACTTGAAATATTTTGTTATAAATAAGTCAGGAATGTATATAAACTTTCACTGACAGTTTACTGGATTCAAGCACTGAAAACAGTCATTTCTGTGGAGCTTAACTTCTATGTTAATACATCCGTTCTAATTCATATCATAGATTTTTTTTAACCCAGTGAAAACCAACTTTGTAACAACAGCATAAAAAGCACTGAAGTTCAATAAAACAGTCTTAAAACTCACCAAATTACTTCTCAGAAAGCAAGGTTTACAAAATCAAGTTTAATATGGATAGTAACGGCTCAAGTCATAGAATCACTTAGGTTGGAAAAGACCTTTAGGATCACGGAGTCCAACCATTAACCCAGCACTACCAAGTCCACCACTAAACCATGACCCCAGGCACTATATTTACATGTCTTTTAAATACCTCCAGGGATGCTGACTCAAATATTTGCAGATGCTGGAATATCAAGTAATTACAAGAACATTCTAGCACTCTAGAAATTACAGTAGTATCTGGAACAAAAGAGGTCCACATTTCTCTAGGGTTAGCAAAGCTCCCCAGTCCAAAGCCCAAGCAGCCCTGGTTTGTTCCTCTTTGATTACAAGCATGAATATAACTAGAATTGGAAGACAGCAATTCTGTAGTGCGTTGCAGTTCCTGACACTGGAGTCTAAGGTCTGCCTGAGTAACCTGTACTGAATTTTCCAAAAGTAAAAAAGAAAAAGGCAAAATAAGAGAAAAGGTTTGTCTCTAAAATAGTGGAGGCAACTCCTTGCAGCTGTCATGGCTGTGAAGTTAATGAGGAATGTGAAACATGGAAGTGGTTCCCCTATGAAGTATGTTCATTGGCTTGGCCACTTAATTCCCAAGTTTATCCTATTTGCTGTTTAGTTTATGAATTACAGAAGTTAAAAAAAAAAAAAACAAACAGCACTGGTTGTAGATTATGCATGTGTTAGAAGCTACAAAAACTAAAATGCAAGCAACAGTGTAAGAGGTGAGAGAATCAGTAAAGGCTCCCAGGTCCCATGTAACAGCAGCAGCTGGGTATTCTAACAGCTGTACATAACAGAAAGTAAAGACATGGTCCATTAAGCATCATTTTGACAACATGCTTATTAGCACTATCACTGAAAACTATTTTTCTGAATACCTACAATAGCAAACGTGTATTTTAGGCATTTTAACAGCAAAATCTATAATAAAAACTAAAAAAAATACACTATAAAATAACTATCACAAGTCATGGTAACAAGTAATTTTTACCCAATTTAGCCAACAAAAAACACAGAGGTGATACAAATCATCCATGCAAAAGTCTGAAATTAAATGATTCAAAGAACTGGGATAATATAAGATATTAAAGGACAGTCTGATCCAATCCCAACTATGTGACTGAAGAGATGAACACAGCATCTACTATAGGCTGCTGTTCCTCCAAAACCCAGTTCTGTCAAATTATGGTGTTCCTCTGAAGTCAGTATTACACCAGCTGAAATCCATCTCAAGTGCTTAATATTTTATGTTAAGAAACTAATAAAATGCAAGTATTATTGTATACTAAAAAGGATTTGTTACAGCTTTATTACTCATCATTTACAGCATGTGAATCCTTAAACACTTTGAATCTTTTTCAATGGTTTTATAGTTCTGCAGCTCTGTTTTCAAAATCCTCTTTCCATCCTTTTTGACAGTGAAAATAAGCCAATGATCTCCCAAAATACTGGAGATTTGACAAATGGAAAAAAGCCTGTTAACTGGTCTGAACTACCTGATCTGTTTTAAGTAAATTAATTTATTATCTCTATTCAACCCTGACAGCCCTAAGGATCTCAGCAATCATTCACACAGGTCAGCAGTATAACTGACACAAGTTACTTAAAAATAGCACGATGACAAAACCAATGTATTTATTCATGGAGCTACTGTGGGACATACCATAGGTGTTATACTCAAAGGGCTGCAGCCACTTCTACCTTGGTACAGTTGCATGTAATTCTGATACAGCTGCATCCCATACTAAAACCAGAAAATAACATGGTTAGTATTTTAAATTATAAACTGAAGACAAGGGTTTTTTTCCATATGTAAAAGATACGAGATGCTTTTCTTTACTATTAAAAAAAAAGGACAACAGCTGTTAGGATAAGGAAATAACACAACATCATCATTGTCGCGGCTGCCTTTATGAACGTACACGCTGCACTAAATGCTACCAATTTAATACACCAACTGACCTATTCCTATTTTGTCACAAACGTGCATTTAAAAACTATATTGTGGCTCCCTTCTTGTGTATTCTCATCGCTTTGTTCAACATCACGCAACAACCTCACTGAATTCAACATGGTTACATATATGCATATGCTTAACGTTAAGTATCTGCAGGGCTGAGGCTTCAAGAGATCATCCCATCCCCTACAACGATTCCAGTACTTTGGTGTCTCTGTGTTTGTTGGGATGGAAAAAAAAAAGCTTCCAGAGTGCAAAATACTATCGTATGGGAAATCAGAATTACATTACTTCTCTACTGCATAGTATCAAAATTTCATAGTAAACTTAAGCAAGAAGTTAACTCCACACAAGTAGATTACCTTAAGCAACCTAATTGCTGTCATCCAACAGATCCTACTTTGTTCATCATCTGCACAGAGCTGTTTCAGGTCTCTGGTTCCTCCTGATTTGCTAGGCTAGAAGGCCACAGCACATTTTTTTAGCATTAATGCATATCTTGAAGATAATACCTGTTGAAATAAAAGCCACTAATTCTATTTTATAATAGACAGCCGAATATTGTTTTCAGAAACCTTAAAGAAATGTAAGCTTACCTAAAAACTGTGGCTTGCTTTAATATATATCAGAATAATAAGTTTGTACCTTAAAGCAGAATCCATAGTTTGTTGGTGCTCCAGAAATTTTTTTGCCTGTCAAAGACATGTACATATCACTATTGCTGAATTCACAGAAAAACTGCAGATGCCTTGGCTCCTAAAAAGAAGAGCAATGTAATACAATTAGGACTATTCTTAGCCAGCCTCTCCAGATAAGAAATTCAGAAGAGTACAGTAGTTATCGTTTTCCAAAAAGCAGTCTTACATACTGTAGTCTTAACTGTGACATCACGAAATCTAGAGACAACTCAATATTAATTTTATAATGCAGAGAAAGAACACCTCAAAACAGTCTTTCTTCCAGAGAAAAACAGTTCATTCTTCCAGAGAGGGAGAAAAAACAAAGTACAAGTGGTATCATCTCTGGGAAAACATTCACTAAATTCAAGCCTCAAGTTTTGAAAGCAGTATGCATTTCAAACATCAAAATAAAATATACATTTGTAATCTGAAAAACAACATACTGCAGTAATTACCATCCAGTAATATTTCTAACCATTATCTCCATCCTCTAAGGTTAATTAAATCAAGGAAGCAAATAAAGGTTACTTGTTGAAGGACAGAAAAAACCCAGCAGTTAACCTAGAAAATTCAGAACAAGAAAAAATATTGTTTTAAGTGGTTTATGTAAAAGGTGTCTCAACTCCAGTGCAGTTGTTTAACAACCAGGTTTGAAGTACTGTCATCAAGAAGTTGAACTTGCAAAATGAAAAGCTGTCCACTGACAAAATTCAAGAGCTCACCAAATCCCCCTGTAAAATCCTTTTATACATAGTTTTTTTCTTGTTTTAGGTAATGAAGTATTACGTCCACTTTTCAGAATATCTCTTTATATTTCAGAATTTTAACTACTGCTTGAAAATTCATTTTAAAAGGTGCTATGTCAGCTGACTGGAAAAATATTTAAACAGAATGAAGCAAATTTATCAGGCAAAAAGAAACTATTGTTCCTAAGACAATACTCCCCCAATTTTAAATAGCAATATCTCCCTAGATATTATTCATAATAAATAGATTTTTTTCCCCCTTTTAATCACAATAATTTGAAATTCAAATTTTGGTTATTATTACAAATGATAAATACATACACATAGATCTTTCATAGATCACATTTCATAGATCTTTCTCTCTCCCTACTTTTTTTTTTTTTCATACCTTAGATGTACCTTTAGTGGAAAAATAAAGACCAGATCTTCTCAAAAGAAAGTACAATTTTTTCCACGATTTCTTTCCCTGCTCCTTTGCATGCAAATACCCATGAATCTCAGGATATGTGCTGGAGCTTAAGAACATCTGAAAGAAAATATCAGACATGCATTTTTCTTTTCATCTGAAAACAGCTTACTATTTCATTAACATACTTATACGTGACTAAGGGGAATAAACCCCTAAATCCACTATCGCACCACAGTAATTCAGTTATGATTGCATCTAATTCCATTAAGAGTACCTCTGATTTAAGGTGTGTAGAATGTTACACAACTCCAAGGTAAACTAAGCAAGTTACATATTTATATGGTTTGAAATGAAAGCATTAGTTATGCAAGATGTTGACTTCAGCAACAAAACCAGCGTAAGAAGGAAGGTGTAAGGGAACTGATCTGAGTTTAAATTAATTCAGCAAACAAGTCACAAAATGTGACTCACAAACCCATGCAAGTCATGCAGGTATTACCATTTTCAAAAAGAGTGAACAAGGTTTCAGAGCCTGAAGTGGTGCTGAAGTAGGAGCTCTAGTTGAATCAAAACCATGAGAGGCTGGGCCAGTCACCAAGACAGCTCCTGCCTCCACTCAAGATATTCAATGGGTTCTCTTTAGACATTTCAACCATTGTCAGAGTGCAACACAGCTGTTATCTTGCCAAGACCAAATACACAGTTTTACTCAGTCTGCAGAAGTAGTCACTGAAACCTGGCAACCATGTTAACTTCACTCTAATTCCACGTAATGCATTCATTTGGTTTCTTCCAATAAAATGACTCAGAACTATGATTTATATCTAAACATACTAATCTAGAATTCTTCAATCTCCATATATGCAAAGGAACATACGTTACTACTAAGCTCTTCAAGAAACCTTGCTGTAGGCTGGCCTGCAGTATCACAAATACTATCTAGGCTAATATAGAGGTAAGGGACAAGAGATTTTCTGGTTAGTGTATGTAGCTTTCATTACTGCATTTTCCTCCTGTCCACTGCCACTTCAGAAAATCCGACATGAGGACACAAAGCAAGAGATTATCAGGCAAGACACAGGCTGCCTAGTACCAGACCGCAGCAAAATGATGAAGCGGACACAATTTTGGAAGTACACCAAGTTCTCTGGCCCCTAAATAATGCAGTCCAAACAAGATACATAAGGTTTCTTTCACTTCCATTGTTTTCCTGCCTTGCAGTCATATGCACAACTGTAACACCTGCAGACCCAGCTGAGCTCATGTTGATGTGAATGCAGTAAGGTGGGCAAGCTTCACCTGACAGGGGAGCACCTCAGCCCACGATCAGGAATGCATTATGAACAGCTTCACTGCTAGTCTCGTCACCAGAACAGTTGAACTGCAGGAAGACTAGTAAGACACCTATCTGCATGTGCTGCTGGCACACAGCTGTGTGCAAATGCAATTTAAGCTATTTCAGCCGCACTGAAGCAGATCAGGAGGTCCTGGTAGGTGTCCCAGCCTGTTAATATTCTCATCTGCCACCTATTAACAGGTTCATTGACAGCAAATATAGAGGCTGAACTGAAAAAGTATTTTAACTCAATATACAAAGTCAAATGGAAGCTTTAGGAAAATCCAAAAGAATCAATGTATATAAAACCAAAAGAGCACCTTTTTAGGCTTTACTATCTCTGAAGAAGATGAAAGGAGTGGTTGGCTCCCAGCCTGCACAAGTGTATCTGGAATCCTGTTCAGGATTTCTGCCAATAGAGCTTCAAACCAGAAGCGCTGTCATGAAGAACAGTTTTTTTACTTAGCAGAGCAAAGTGGAGGAACGATGCAAGGCTCACCTTCAACAGTCACTGTTGTACCTATGCTATCGATTAAAGTAGCAGTAACACTAGGAAAAAGGGACTCCTACATCCATCCTTTTTAAGACAGCTGAAGACTGTGTGAGAAAACAGAACATGAACAAGCTGTAATCAAAACTGTTAACTGTCAGAAGGAATGAGCAATAAGACTATTTCAGAATGAGAACTGAATATCTGTAATAAACACCTAAAACTAAAGCAGAAGATAACTTCCTTGGTTTTTTTTTTTGTTGTGGGCTTTTTGGTTGGGGTTTTTGTGTTTGTTTTTAATGCAGATACATGGAAGTTTATCACAGCAGGGAATGGATCCCTGTTTATGCAGGTAAAAGGTAATCAAACCAGGACAAAAATAAGAAAAAAAAATGAAAATAAATAAGTCCTTAACCTAAAGAACAAAAGCAGGGAGAAGCTTGCACCCTCTTCCCCATGCAGTGAAATATGTAACATGATACGTAGGATAGTGTCTAATGTCACCATATCTTTCAGATACTAATATATGACATCACCAAAGACGTGACAAAAAAACCCCAAACAAATAATTGTCTTTTGTTGATAAGAGAAAAAAAAAAAAAAAAAAAAACAAACCAGCAAATCCACCAACACAAAAACCACAAACCAGCCCAAAAATCAAATCGATCCACAAGTGAAAAAATAGAGCAGGAAAAACATCTCACTGTCTTGAAAGAATATCATAATAAAAAAGGCTGAAATCCTAGATGTCACTGAATGCAATGAAGATTGAGAGCTGCACTCCTAATTATAAAAATTATTTGTTTGTACCTTCAACATTTTCAGGAAAGAATGGTTGCAGTACAAGAGACAACAACATTTGCTACGGTCAAGCCTTCTCGAGCACCTGCACAGTTTTGGAGCATTGAAGAAGCCACAGTTTTCCTATGACCCTGTGAATCAAGTTTGAATTTTATGACTGATTTCTTCAAAGCTGTGATGACAGCTGGCCACAATCCATCCCAATGCTACTGGGAATGAGTAGGATTTTTCCCTGAAGCTGCTGATAAACGTTGTGGACACCAAGTAATTCCAGTCAAGAACTGATACTGGTTCTGAGTATTGTCTCCAGCAGGCTTCAGTCAATCTGAGGAATTTAGACTGGGAGAAAGGTCAGCAAAACCTGGAGTGGAAGATGGGGAAATGCAACAGACAGACGCAGACTAGAACTAGAACTAGAACTAGGAGACTGACAAGAGACTGCAATTCAGTGCACAGCTATTTCAGCGTGAAGACTGGAATGAAGTCAGATGAGAAACTGGTCAGGCAAAGAAGCACCTGCCGTGGCAGAGACACTACAGAAATGAAAGCCTGAACCTTAAATCCACGACGGCAGAGAATGGGAACAATTCAGAACATAAGGCAAGAGATGGCAATGGGGAAAGGGCAAAAGGAAAAGACACTACCAGTAATTCTATCTTTCACAAAACTGTCCTGGTAATCTTGTTCTGTCTTCAACTTAACTTTTGCATATATAACATTCATTTTTTTATGTTTACTTAGGAAAGACGTATGCTTCCTTGTTTAATGTATTTTACATTAGGTGCAAAGGGTTTTTTTAATCACTCTGGAAAATGGCTTGGATATGTGCTATATCAATAGCTTTTTTAAATGTATTCACATCATATATACAAAGTTATTAGAAAGAAGCAGCCAAATTGGTCAATAGAAGACTTGAACTCTGAACTCCAAGTCCATCTGCAGAACCTGAGTATGAATAACTTCCTCACGGTTTCATAGATGCGACGGAGATGAACAGGTCTATTCTTAAAGCAAAACCAGAAGAGAAAGTGTAATTACCGACATAATATCAACCTTGTATTTTGAAGATGTCCCTGTCAAACTTAAACCACCAATTGGCATACTGCATAGTGAAAAAAATTCTGCTATGAACACAATTGAAGATTAAAAAAAATTACAAAATTGGAGAAATGTTATTCCCAGACAAAAAGACATGCTAAGGTAATTTTTGTTGTTCTTGTTTTTGACGTTATTTAGATGCTCTGCTTTAAAGTCACCAGCCAAAACATTCATGCTTTCACTTTAAATGAAAGTCAAAAAAACTTTTGAAAAATATTTAACTTGCTTACAGCTCAATCCACAAAAACCTATGAAAGTATCGGAAGTTATTTTTTAATCACTTGCAAGCACTGAGTTGTTGAAACTGATGTCTCTCTTGACACTTGACCAAGCAGATCACAAATAATAACACAAGCCCATTAACTTGTCTTAATGAGAGTTTCCAACAAAATAGCAACTTGTAAGCAATTTATCCAAGTTTCTTCTGAAATGTGTGTAAGAGCTGCTCAACCTAAAGGTATTGGATCTCAGGGATCAGTGCTGGGACCAGTC
>NW_008598447.1:0-11752 GCF_000691845.1 Merops nubicus
CTTTTTAGTCTGGGGAAGAGAAGACTTTGAGGGATCTAATTAGTGTGTATAAATATATGCAGGCTGGGTGTCAGGAAGGAAAGGGGCAACCTCTTCTCCCTTGTACCCTGCGATAGGACACATGGCAATGGTCACAAGCTGGAGCACAGCAAGTTCCACCTCAACATGAGGAAGAACTTCTTTACTGTAAGGATTCCAGAGCCCTGGAACAGGCTCCCCAGGGAGGTTGTGGAGTCTCCTTCCTTGGAGACTTTTAAGACCCGTCTGGATGCGTTCCTGTGTGACCTGCCCTGGACTAGATGGTCCTGCTCTGGCAGGGGGGTTGGCCTCGATGATCTCCAGAGGTCCCTTCCAACCCCTAACATCCTGTGATTCTGTGATCATCATTGTAGCCCTCTGCTGGACTCTCTCCATCAGTTCCTTCTCTCTCTTGATCTGGGGAGTCCAGAACTGGACACAATGCTCCACATCGGGCCTCACTGGAGCAGAGTAGAGGGAGAGGAGAACCTCCCTTGACCTGTTGGCCACACTCTTCTTAATGCATCCCAAGATATCGTTGGCCTTCTTGACCACAGAGGCACGTTTCTGGTTAACTTGTTATCCACCAGGACTCCAGTGTCCACCTGGAATGCATGGTTTGGGATCAAAGGCAGAAGAACGGACAGAGTCCTCCTTCGATGCTGGCCATTAGAGAAGAGAGCTTGACTGTAGTGGTCCCTCAGCTTTATACTGAATACGACACATATAGAATGGAGCACCTTTTTGGTTAGCTTTGGGGCACCCATCCTGTCTGCTCCTCCCTGCAGCTGTGACCTCCTACTTTCTGGCACCCCAACGTAGTGCACAAGGTTTAGCAGTGACCTTGGTTTCTATAGGAACAAGTATAAGCAAGAAAACTGGTATTTCTGCATACCAGTCTTTGGTAGTAATTATAAACATCAAGTGCTATCACTTCTAGAACAGACACTGTCTGGGAAAATCTGCTGTTAACTTCAGAAAGTGCAGTTACTTAGAAGAGACTGAGCTGAAAAGTAAAATCACTGAACAGAATCAGTTCTGTTCTAGCTCAAACCAGGATAGTGTTGAACAAAACTGGACCCAGTCCTGAGCCTTGGCTACAGCCCTCCAACCAGGTGCTGTACTGCTGACCACAAGCCTCGGAACACTTTCAGACAGTTCTCAGTCCACCTCACTTTCCATTCATCTACCCACACTTTCCTAAGCTTACCTATGAGGATGTTTTGGGATACAGTGCCAAAAGCCTTGCTGGAGTCTAGGTAGACAATGTTGACTGCTGTCTTCTCATCTACTCAGCTAGTCGTGCCATCACAGGCTGCTATCAGATTGGTCAAGCATGATTTCCCCTTGATGAATCCATGTTGATCACTTCTGATTTCCTTCTCTTTTAGTCTGCAAAACTGGAATTGTATGTAGCTTCTTAAACATTTGCCCTTCACTCCGGGGGTGTGACTTGTAAAGTGCACTGTGAGAAGAGTTAATATTAAGCAGATGAAATAGCTGCCTCTTTATTTATCACAGGTAGATTCCATTTATAATGACTATTTGGTAATTAAATGCCACGTAAACACTCTTTTTTTCAGGTGGTGGAGAGCAATGCTTCATTCCTGCCAACTGGCAAGAGAGCCCTACCTTGCTATCAGAGAAAATTTGTCACCTCCTTGTTCCTAACCTCTGTTTCTTGTCTATTTATATATATCTGTTCCTCTTTTAAATATGTGTGTGGTCTTATGCAGAGCCCAGTGTTTACCCAACAGGGTGCTTGTGTTTCTCAGGTAAGGAGTCACCCACATAGTGGGATCTTCTGTTAAGGTTAAATGTGGTTTCTATGGACACAAGTCCAGCAATAGCATCTTTTTTTTTTTTTTTCTTTCTGGCCTTTTTTTTTTTTCCGTGGGTGACAAACCTCATAGTGGTATCTTAGATTGCTATCACAGGCTAATACTTGTTTTAATAAGCGTGTGGCTGACTACTCCATCCGCTCTGGAAGATAAAGTTATCCACGTGGGTCCTCACAGCCCTTCCTGCTTTGCACTGTTTAACGCGTGCTGTCATGAACCCGCTTTGCTGCAGTCTCATTTCTCTGTTGGATTATGTGAGGGCTGAATCCTAAATCTTGCGTTTACAGAGAAAGCAAGGAGCAGGCTCTCAGCAGGCTGGCTAGGAGCGTGGGGAGAGCCCTCTCCGCACTCCTGTCCAGGCATCAGAGCACAGCAGAGTGCAGCCAACACCTGCATGGCTCTGGGAGGTTACTGTGAGCAGCACAGCGCTGGATTTCATCTGAAATCATATAGCCTATTTTGGGGGATTTTTTTTTTCCTCACTGTGTGAATTAAGTAAACCTGTCTTTCAGTCTGCAACAGATCAACACATTTTCCCTGTAGCCTGTTACAGGTTGCAGAATTGAGTTTGTTTCAGACAGCAAGGGGAAAAATTAGGAAAAGAGGTTTTAAGCTGACAAAAAGAACCGGTCTGATTTGTTGCTTACGGCCCAAGGTACAACACAAACCAGGTGCTCTGTGTTTCAGTTCTTTGGGACATATTTTGATGAGCTGTGTCACAGCCTGGAAGCTTCCAGGGCAAGGTGTTTGCAGTCCCTCCTGGCTGTCCCTTGGATGCTGTCCCTCCGGTGGGCTCCAGAGGTGCAACCTGGGGAGCATCTGCCCTAACAGGGGATGGGAGAGTGAGCTTCTCTGTGTCCTTAAGTGGTAATTCTCAAAACAGCTAAATAACAAGGATTGTGTCTGATGGCTTAAAAAGCTGCTCATTGCTACTTTTTTTTTTTCTAGCTGTTTGTTCACTGTGGGAAGGTAGAGAAATCTGTGTTAAAATAATAATTAAATGCTGACAGTACTAAATTTCCACCCAGTGTGAGTTGGCAGCAGTTGCAAACCAAAACATTAGGTCATTACAGAAAAAAAAATCAAAACAAAACAACTTGATTAAATACCTCTGTATGTTTTTCTGATTACCTATTCTTAAAAAGAGCATGTGGCTGTAATATAAGGTTGTACTTGACAGCAGCAATTGCTTTTTTGGGGAAAGGCAAAATACTCAAATTTTAATATGTGTATATATGTGTATTATTTGAAAGGATTTCTTGCTGATTGTAGCTATGGGGATTTATATCTTACTAATCATCCATTTTTAAAAGCTACCATGAAATCTCCCTGCCAGGAAATATGTGAAATCCCCTCAATATTATGTTTCTGGAAAGAACAGTTAACAGTGACTAACGTGCTTGGGGATTTCTTGTGGCCTCTTTTTCCTCTTCTCTGGCTAGACAGAGCTGATTTCACACTGGCGTGTCGAACAGCTGTGGTGGACCTTGCTGTAGCGTTGATGGTATTGAAGGCCTGCAGTGTGCATCCTGCAGTCACGCAGATAAAAGGGTTTCTGCCCCAGCGAGCTTGCTGCAGTGGGGAAGTACGTGAAGTTGGGTGAGGGTTTGGAAGAGTGAGGGGGGGTAGTGGTGGGAACAGAAACCCCTGTTTACCCCTTGCCCAGTCATGGCCAGATCCACTGCTCTGGAAGGAGTGCTGAAGCTGGCTCTCTTGACTATATTCTACACAGTTGTAGCACAATTGTCTGAGAAGACTTCAAAGTAAAAATTGTCAAAAGGTGCATTTATAGTCTGCCACTTTTTGCCACCTGTTTATTGCTTTGGTGTGCTCTACCATGTATTTGCTCCATAGCAATGTTGTAGGAGCTGTACCTAGAGCACACCTATGTCTGGAGCTCCTTCCAGGTCCTTTTTAAAGGATGTTGCTGGAGCTAGCAAGGAGAGAGGGATCTGGTGCTGGTGGGGACTTGCACCAGTGCAGGAGAGTTATGGCTGCTGCTGGGACCATGGGAAATCCTGGAGCTTGAGAGGGGTTGGTGAGCTGCTAAGCATCCCTTCTCCCAGGTGCCCAGAGTGTCTCTGAAAGCTGTATGGCCTCTGTGGCCAAAACACACTTCTCAAGCATGCACTGAGAATGGAGGGATGTCCTGTCTGCTGTGCCTCCTGCTCCCATTGTATCAGAGCAACTCGTGATCTGTGGTGTGTGTATTGCAGTGCCAGCCCTTCAAGGCACTGCAGGGTCATCCTTCCCTCTTCCTTTTTCTGGGTTGTCCTTCCACACTTACATTTGAGAAACCAATGAACAGAGCAGTTAAGAGATAGGTTTTATAAATTACTTCAAACTATTATGTTGTTAAGACTTAGCTTAGGATAATACCACCTTTTGTTGTATCAATATGCGTCTGTCTGCCCCCAGAAGTTGCATATAAACATCGGTCTCACAAATGTAATTTCTGCCACCTGAAAGACACAGGGGAAAGATTCATCTGAAGGGGTTTAAAGGAAGCTCAGCATCATGTGCTTACAAATTTCCTCAACACTTTTACTGGACTCTTGTAGGGCAACTGGGATATTAATTTCTTGCTTGGGAGATGTATAAACTACATGGTTTTGTTTTATTTTCTTCACTATGCATTCTAGAAAGCAATTTCTCAGGAAGAGTGGTTCTAGTTTAATCTTCAGATTATGTGTTGTTTCTTTTTTACCCAAGGTAAAGCAGCTGAATAATCAGCTAACCCAGATTCAGGCAGTGCTGGGGACTCTGTGTAGGGAGTATAGGGATCCAGGTTTGAGGAGCTGTGCTTCAGGTTGCAGTGTGTCAACTGTATAGCCTGAGCACACCAGTTACTTGGAGATGAGCTCAGGTGTTTCAGCAAGCATGGTCACTGCTCAGGAGTTGGGTCCTGAGCCCCCTGGAAACACCCTGGATTTGGAAAGAGAGCAAAAGGCATATTTCTGCTAATGGTGTGTTTTGGTGGTTGTTTTTTGTTTGTTTGTTTGTTTGGTTTGGTTTGTTTTTTTGCAATTAATTGCGGTGACCAAGAGCAAGAGAAAATTTTGACTCATATTTCTCTCCTAGACAAAGATGTCCCAAGCAGAGAATAGATGGGGCCAGGGGGCTGCCTGTGGTTGTCCGAATCTCAGGCTGTCTCCATCCCAGCCCCAGCCAGAGGCAGAGTGACCTGTTTTCATGTCTGCTGCCTTTGCTGCCCTGAAGCTTCTGCCTCAGTCACAGTCCTGCAGGGTGGCACGTGCAACATGCCCCAGCTGGGACATCTCTCCAGAGTGTGCTGTGGGGGAGCTAAAATCTCTCTGCTCGGGGACCCTTCCTCCAGAAAACTGGCCACTGCTAAACCTTAGTGACAGAAAGTGGCTCTCAGAGCCTGTCTTTCAGATCTCCAAGTTCATTGGGTCCTTGTAGTACTAGCACAGGGTTGAGACAAACTATTTCTCTCCTGACATTAATGTACTTGACCCTAAAGAGTGCAAGCTCGCCAAGCAGTTACAGGCCATTAATCTCCAATTGCTCTTGTCAGGCATTATATTCATTAGTCCAGGGCCAAACAGTGGTTTAGTTGTCAGTGTAAACCATGATAAGTTTCTTTTGACTCACAGTTAGTGCCAAGTTTACATCTAGTTAGTGGTGTTTGCAACTGGGTAGACACATGCCCTCAAACTTCACCAGCTGCTGCACCAAAGCTAGGGCTTGGCATTGGTTCATCCACTAAATGTCCTTTCAGAACCAACCTGTTTTCCTGTGCTTGGGTGGCTGGTTCAGTGAAAGCCAGCTGCTCCTCAGGTACCTGTAACGGGGGCTGCCTGCTCGTGGGTCTCCTGTGTATTACATCAGATAGACCAAGATACTTAAGAGGCAGTTCCCAGAGAGCTCTTGCCTAGCTGGGCTGCTTTTTCACCCTGTGACCTCATTGGGCACAGCTGGGATGGAGGTGGGTTGTGTTATTTCAGTACACATTCACATGCTCATTTTGTTGCCTCCTTTTGAGGGGGAGGAATGCCCCAGGCATCCCATGGCAGAAATTCCCCTTATTTCTTGGACACTGCCCAAGAGTTACTCATCAGAACAATAACTGTTAAAAAATAATGATGCTGAGCATCAAGACTTATGGAGTGCTTTGATATGCCAGGCTGTGATGATTATGTATAGAGGGGCATCCTTTTGTAGCTTGAATGTATAAAAGGCGTCAATAGCCTTTCTCTGGCAGAACATTGGTACCAATAGTCAGGAGTTCTTCTGAACAAGTTTTGCAAACTCAGTGCCACTGTACACCTCCTGATCTGCAGCTGCTCCTGAGGTGAAAACTGTTCATGGTTTAGTACGTTAAATTCTGCTCGCACCCTTCTGTATGGAAGTCTTGTTTTGAAAGTATAAGAAAAACAAGAAGGAAGAACGTTGAGATGTTTTAACAGAGCAAAAATCATATTCTTCCTACACAGTGCCATTTCAGAGAGGGAACAGCTTCTCCTCCAGTTCTGTTTTGGTCTAGGTCCCTCTCTTCTGAGATTCAAACATATGCTTGTATCAGTTCCTCCTCTGCTGTGTATCTGCTGACATAGTGTATCTACTGGCATAATGCACTTCCTCTGTTTACACCTGATGTTTTTGCTGTGGGTCTTTAAACTCAGCAGATTCTTCAGGTTTTAAACATGGTCCTTGAACAAAGCTGTAACATGGGGGCTTTGAGTTTTTTCTTTTCATGAGAAGAACATTGACATAATTGTCAATAGGAAAAGAAAAAGATTAGGAAGTTGCTTTTTATCTTAACATCTATAGATTTCTTATGTGCCATGAAGCAATTACCATTATTCAGCAGAAGGGAACCATGATTCTCCAGGTGGCTGGATATCACCTAGCAGGCTGTGGCACACCTGGAGCAAAATCCAGATGTGCTGGGTGTCTGTGAAGTGTTACCACTGCAAGGCTTGCCCTTCTCTTGAGAAGGTGCCCACAGCTTGAGGCGGGTCCATATTAGTGAGGCACACAGCATGCTCTGGCTTTGCTGTTTCAGATCCAGGGCAAAGCAGGGATTTCCAGAAGTATGTAGGTAAAGCTGGAACACAAATCCTTTGAAAATCCTGTGTGTCTAGGTAAGCAGCTGAGATCACTCATAAACCATCATTCTCTTCAGCAGAAACGGAAATGAGCACATTTGGGAACTGTTGGGGTTGCTCTGCCTGGCCATAGAAGGGTTTCCTTTCAGATTTTGTTTATGGGATTTTGTTCTAGCTGAAATAGCATTTGAGAACATAGAGTAGCAACTTTAACATCTGTTCAGGCCATCCACAGAAAAGATGTTAATTATCAGAGACTATCATAAAATCCTGGTCCTAAGGAAGGATCTCAAGGACTTTTGAGGATCCTGAGATCATCTGTGATAGGTTGACCTCATCACCTCTGTTAGATACTCTGGAAGAGACTCAGGTAGGCCACAGAAGCTTAATTCTCTAGTTTTTGTTCTTTTGATTGCTCCTGTTGTCCTGGATTTATTTTTTATTTGCCCCCAAATCTAAGCATTACTATGTTTTCATCCTGTGCCCCGTGCATGCCACCTTCTGCTGATGAAGGAAAGGAAATGGTCATGCTCAGATTTTTGTCTTTAAAAAAGACTAGCATCTTGATTTTGTTAGATTTTTGGGCAGGCTGCAAGGGATAAAGTTGAACTTGTCTAAAGATAAATAGATACTATCATACTGAGACTTTGGTAAGTGCAAAGTGATTTGGAAATAAGGTTTTTTTTTTCTATACAAATTAAAGGCACCAAATCAGCAGAAGTGATTTTTGATTAGGTGCTTGGTTTTTTTTGTTTTCTCCCCCCCCCCCAGTTCTTCAGTTCTGTGCTACAGAGGAGCTGTTTTTTGAAACTGTGTTGAATGGAAGTAAGGAGTGCCTAAATTGTGTAGTTTGGGTGTAAGACTTTAAGCTAGCTCATCTGTTACAAGGACCGCACTTAAGTCCTTTAGGCTGATGTAGGTGATTTCCTGCCATAAATACCGTTCAGTTTCTGTTTTATGTGGTTTGATTTAATTACAAAACTTCCACTCATTCATCTGCCCTACTATGATTTCTTTTGCTGTTGTTTAAAGGAACATCCACTGCAGTTTTTTGCAGGCTGATACACTACCTTCTTGTGCTCAACACCTGCCCTCATGCTGCAGCTGTTCCCATCGTTAGGATAAGGCAGTCATGAAGGATTCCCATCCCAGGGACATACTCTCCATTACAGAAGCTTGAGGACTGGAATCAAACAGGGTGATTTCACCTGACTGGGTCCCTGTGGGTGCACTGACTTTCGTTACAGTACTGGAAATGGTGTCATTGGCAGTTGTGGTCAGGCGAATAGGAGTTCCAGGTGTAAGTCTGACAGTGGGTTGCCTGCTGCTTGCTTTTTGTTTGCAGTTGATTGTAAAGCCATAGCTACAAGTTTCACTTTCTGCAGGGATTTTCCTTTTTTTTTTTTTTTTTTTTTATCCTCTCCTAGGCAAGCTCAGCAGAAATTGTTGAAGCCTGCTCTTATCCATGTCTCATATGTATCATCATGCTGTAGACAGACATCCTCTCCTTTTCCAAAATATGGGAGGTTCCCAGTTAATTGTCAGGAAATTGGGAGTGGAGGGGTGAGTTACCTATGGTCTTCTTGTTATTCTCCCGTGTACAGCTGCTCATTGTTTTGTGTTAACTGTTCATACATGAAGGTTTCCTGAGAAGAGGATTGATACTGTGAACTCTTAAAGAAAAGATTCGGTGAGGTAGAGCTGGCTTTGATTGCCGCTTTGGTCTATGATGCTTTTCTGTTTTCACTGCAGCACAGATGGAAGTGTATGTTTGTTCCTAAAATAAATAATAATCTGATTCTTAGCTGAGTTCAGCTATTTACTTGGAGGAAAAAAGTTTCCTTTGAAATGAGAAGCCTATCCAAAAATCTGTGTTGGGCATTTTAATTGCAGCGTGCGATGAATCCTTCTAAGTTTTATTACCTATTATATACTTGATTCAAAAGTTGCTTTTTGCAATAGCTTAAAGTTTGTTTTTTTTTTTTTATTTGCCTGAGAAAATTAACATTTCTGTTTCAGGCTTAGAAAGAGCAAACTTTCTGAGCATGATTATGAACATTAGGTTAATGGATAATCCCCACTCAGAGGTTCTCCAAGATTTCCATGTGCTTGTTTAGAGGCTTTTCAAAGGTGCTTAGCTTTAATTGCCATTATGTGAGCACACAGAAATAAGGACCCAAGAGTCTTATCAATTATTCTGTACACAAATCCATTTTTAGATCGTCTCAGAGCTGTTCTAAGGTGAATTTAGACTGAACTTACTGGGAGTTGTAGAGGTTTTCATCTAAATGGGAAGATAGTTCTGTTGTCTCCTTATTTAAATGCTCAGTGTTTATACCTTTTTTTTTTGTCTTAATGTGAATGCTGAGGATTTGTTTTGTTTTCTGTGATGTTGGTTTTTGCAGGTATTTTACTTGTCTTGTATGTGCTAGCTTGTAGTGGCCCACACAGAAATAATAACACAGTCTGTTTAGAAATGGTATGTATGACCAAGTTTCTGTAGTGTTCAATGATCTATAAGGTCTTGAATATTTGAGTTGGAATGGAAGAAGGACCTTGCTTTTGAAAATGTCAGTTGGTGGGTTAGAAGTGGGGCAACATAACTGAAAGGTGGCTGGACCTGCATCTTCCACCACCCAAGGGAAGCCTTTCTGTAGTCACAGTTCCTGCATCAGCACCTTACCTAAGGATTTGTGAAGTCCACAAGGGAATTTAGAGTGAGTCATTGTCAAATGAGAAACTGGAAATGTGTTTCTAGAGTGCAGGAAAGGACTGATGTGTGGGAAGTGCTCTGATGCAGCCTGCCCAATACCAGAAGGTCATAATAAGACTGAGAGAAAAAAAAAACAACCATTTTTTGGATTACGGTGCAAAATGGAGTAGAACACATATTTTAAATGGTTGTTTTGTACAATCAAGAATTGACTTCTAGAGATCATACAGGAGTACCCTGTACTTAATGCTGTGTTTTACCCAAATTATAAACAGCTTTCTGGTACCGAAGACAACTAACGTGAGTATCAATAGCAATAAAACACAACGGGCCTGTTGCATTAGAAGAATTCAGACCGTCTCTAACCTTGTTTATCCCACCCAGGTGCATCATCTGTGCATGGGGTATTCCAGAAACTGGGCTCTGGAATTGTGGTCTCTCAGCTAATGAGAGCCAGTATTCCTCTTCCAGGTACATTGAAAGGACGTGTGCTGGTGAAGGTTACAGAAACACTGTTTCTAACCCTGCCACAGCCAGATGAAGAAATGCACCTGTCAATTAGAATTAGTTTGAGCCAAATGAGTTCCTGTCAGCTGGGCACTGGGAGGTGTCTCCCAGAAACCTGCAGCCCTGTGCCTGCTGTTGGCCCCAGCCCTGGTGGTGGGTGTTCATGGTTCCCCACAGCCCAGTCCCAGCAGTAATGTCCCTGCTGCTGCCTGCGGCCACCTGCACCACACTTGATGCCGGTTTTGGAGAAATCAGTAATGCACGTGCAGTGTGGTTATCCTCATCACCTTCCTTTGCCTGCCTTGCAGGGCTGAGTTTCTTGTCCTTGAAGTTGGCAGGTTCTGCCCAGCTCCTTGTTTGTACCTGCCCAAAGCCTTGTGCATTGCTGTATCCTCACCATGCTGGCTCAGTCTGTCACCTTAATTTTGGATTCCCATTCAGCTCTTGAGTGGTTTTCCATTTTGTCTTTTCATATATATTTTTTTTTTTTTGCTAAAGAACTTTTTTCAACTCAGGGTTTACTAAAGCATCTATGGTTTTGTGGGGGTTTGTTTTTGTTTTTTCTACACAAGATATTTTTGGTCTAATCGAAATTCTCCCTCTTTCTGACAAAAGACTCTGTGTGTGTTTGGTGGAAAGTTGGTCAATTTTTCAGTAAAATACTTCAATTAGAATAAAGCTTTTTGTTTGCAAAAAAGATGAGGTTCTGTTTTTTTTGGGTGCAAGCCCAATACACATTTCCAGGGTATCATGAAAAACAGTCACCACCAGATTTCCAGAGTTCTCCAGGAAAAGCAAGTGCAGTTTGTCATGAAACCTGGTTAATTTATGCCGGTTCCATAGACGTTATCCCCTACCAGTCCAAAGGCTGTCATTATGCTGCTGTCATTAACCATCTGTTTAGCATGTAAAACTCCTCGGGGCAGGGATCGTATCTTTGCTTTGTACTGTGTAAAGCTGAGCCTGTAGCTGACACTTGAGCAACAATTAATGATAATGCAGCTCAGTAGGGTACTTGGATACCAAGCCAGTAAGAGTGGTATAAATGCCTGGCTGGCTGGGATTAGAGGGATCTTCAGTGTCCCAGTGGTGTGCCTGCAGCAGGTGAAGGGGAATAGTCTTAAAACATCATCTGACAAGGAGCAGTGAACGAGTAGGTGGCATTTCCGAAGGACGTGAAAGAGTCAAGGATGCAAGAGAATCACAGTTTGGACATATGACTGTGCTTTGCTTGATGATGATGATTATTATTATTAAAGAGATGTTATCAAGTAAATATTTTTCCCTACCACAGAATAAGGGCTCACTTCAGAGCGTTAATCTCACTAGCACCCGCCTTTTCCTTCACGTGGGCTAACGCAGGGGCTCTAAGTCGACAGGACCATACTTTCCTTTGTACCCTGACGATCCCGGTGTGTCGGGGGAGAGGCAGAGCAGCGCAGCAGATTTTCATCTTATCCTCATACATCAAAATCAAGTTAGTTGCGAGTGATGGAGGAGGAGGCGCGCGTCTGCTCGCAGACGTCAGCACCCAGCCGAAAGCTTGCCAGTTGCCCAGCAACCTTCCCAGAGGAAGATGGATGTCCTGCCGCCCGCTCCGC
>NW_008598448.1:0-17980 GCF_000691845.1 Merops nubicus
CGGGCGCCCGGTCGCACATGGCCCCGGGCAGGGGACCCGCGGGGCCCCCTGGCACCCGTCATTCCCCGGCCGCGTACGTTCTGCACCTTTCTTTTTAAAAGAGCTTTATTTTTTTTATTTTCTCAAAAAAAAACTTCACCCTTTTTTCTCTCTGTTTTGAGGCCACGGCTTGCCCACGGCAGAACGCCTCTGGGCAGGCAGGCTGGCCAGATTTTTGCGGCGTTTTCCCTGAAATGGCCACGGAAGATCTGGCATCGTCATGTTACCCCATTTCCTGGTTCTTGTAAGATGTATATGCTGAAAATGCTGCCATTTGTGTGAGAGGTCAGAGCGTTTCCAACTGGGGCAAGACACGCTTTTCAGATACAAAGGAGGATTTCATGCACAGAGGATTTGCTGTTGCTTGTTATTTCCATACTAATCTCTAGAAAGCACTGTTTGAGCTTTTTGGTATGAGAAAAAATCTTTTTAAGAACAAACTGAAGCAAGATGACATTGCCACTGACAATCTGAGACCACAGCCCTTGGTTTCACCCCATGCAACACATGACTTTCAGGGGATATCACAAGGCAAAGAGTGAAAGGGTGCTGGGGCGTGCAGAGTTGGGGGCAGTTTGTCTGGCTGTCTGCAGAGCAGGGACGGCTGCTGGGAAGTTCTCACGGTACCTCTGCCAGCAGCTTCTTGAGGTGTTGGCTCTGGAACTTCACCTAGTGGGTCTTCTAAATGTCAAGCCAAAAAGGCAGATGACGTGAAGAACAGTGGTTTTCAAATTGCCATCTTTGCATGTACAAGTTGGATTCACATTTTGGTGCTTGTACTGCATGTTTTTTTCACTAGGGTAGTTCTTTAAATGTGAAGCTCTGTGGAAACAGTAATTTAATTAACACCCGTTGCACCCTGCTAGGATGAGAGCCCTATCATCCCAGTAATGAGAGTGAAACCAGGGGAAGAGCTGGCTGCCCGAGGTGGCTAAGCCAAGAGCTGCTCTTTCAACACTCCCTATGTGAATAAACCTCTCTGGAGCTCACACCAGCACCCTGTGCAGCCCTATAGAAATTTTGGATCGACAAAGGTTGTGGGGTTGGATTCCAAGCCAGGGGCTTGACTCCCCATCCAGCACTATGGGCAAGGCACCGTGCTGGAAAGCAGAGGAGAAAGCATTTGCAATTCACTCTTACTCAGTTAGACTTATTTCTCTTAAACTGACAATCAACTTCCTCCTCAAATTTCTGAATAAAAAAGTGTATTATGTAGTGAATGTGGTCAGGCGGTATTGTTGTTGGCAATAAGAAGAAACTCTGCTTTGTTTCTTTAAAACAAACGCATGTATCATGCTGACTATCAGGTGAATGGTCATTGATATGATGCATTTTGTTACCGCCATTCATTTTATACCTGTAAAGGCAGGACATTTCTACCTTATAGATGATTTGATTCTTGTCTAGTCATTTACTTTCTTAGAACCAAGGTAATTATTTTACACAGAATCTGGAAAAAAAAATCTTTTTAGTGTAGCTTAATGCAGCTCTGCAAAAATGATAACACTTCTTCAGAAATGAAAACTGGTTTACTTTGCACAAATTTCGTTACTCTTCCTCTCAATATCTTGCTTATTTTTTAGCACTGTTGTCTCTGTTTGCCTTGATGTGCTGTGAAACGTTGGTGCTTGTGACCAGCATCTTCTAGTGCTAGCTTTTATGATTTCTTGTGAGCTTTTTTTTTTTTCCCCGATAGGTTTTTATGTGATTGACACCTATTCACTCCTCCTGGACCTTCTTCTTTATACTTTTCACTTACAATCTCACTCCTATATCTGGTTTCAGATATGTCGAAGATTCAGGAATTTGCTTTTATACTTCAGGCCTGTCGTTTTCCTTCCTCTTGTCTGTCTAGAACTGGCAATTCTCTTCTTGGATGGCTTTCAATGCACTCAAAATGAATCCTCTTCTCTTTCCTCTAGAATAGCCCTGAGCCTTTCTCTGTCTATGATAACACCATTCCCATCCTTCTTTTGTTCAGACCTGCAACTTCCAAATGTTCTTTAGATTATATTTCGGCTCCCTAAAATGCATCAACAGCCATGTTCATTTTCATAACAACACTCTGAAGTGCAATGTTCTTCCAGAGTCTGGAAAACTCCCTTCTGAATAGTCCTCAAAAAATTTATGCTTATTGACTAACTTAAACTGTCTAATGGAAACTGCACGTATGCAACAAAAAATATACCTATATAATAAAAGTGAACTTAAATCAAAAGATGTCAAATACTTCTTTGACTGACTGAATTATCACACAAGTGTGCATTTGGCGAGCTTCTCCCATGCACCGTTTCTGAATGATCTTTGATTTTGGGTGCATTTTACTGAAAGTGATGCTTGGTTGGCTTCTTTGTTGTCTTTTGCTTCCAAATCACGATGAAGCCTACAAGAGATTCCAAGCACAGTTCTTGCACCTGGCACAAAGCTGGTGACAGAGGGTCATTAAATTTGGATGATTACCCGTTCAAATATTTTACCCTTGGGCAAATGTGTGGCTACAGCCCAGGGGAAAGCGGTTGCTGGAGCCAGGGGCGGGGGGGATTCACAGCTGCCATGACAAGCCTGACAGGAGGAGCTGGAGGTGCTTACAGAGTTAGTTCTCTTCACCTCTATTTTAGTACATCCGTCACTGGCATGTTTGAACTTATGTGTTAGTGCTTGTGCGAAAGAGAGGAGAATAAAAGAGAACAGATTAGAAGTGGGAAGCCAGCTGAAGGAGAAAAATCTTGTGTTTTGCAGAGAAGCTGCTCGCTGCCAGAAAGTGACCTTGAACACCTTCGAAGTCTCTGACTGCCCTTTGAGAACAACCAAGAATCATGAGGAAGAACAGGATGTAAGCAATAGCTATTTTTGCACTTCAGTGCTACATCTAAATCTTGTGCTAGCCGAACTAAAATGCAGCTAGACTTTCAGGGTTTTTTGTTTGTTTGTTTTTGCTTTTTTTTTTTGAAGGAAGACTCTGTCTATTTGCTGCAGAGAGCTCACCAGCTTAGATTTGATAAGGCCATGTCTAAGCTACGGGACTGGTCCCAGGAGGGGGCAGTACTGGTTGTCTCTTAGGAAGTAGACTGAGATCCTCTTCCCACCAAGGCTTCACAGAGACCATGTGCTCAAGACATATTGCAAGTGTGCTGCAAGGAGGAACAAAGGATTGGTACCTACTTGTGCTCTGAGTGGTTCAAGCCTGAACATACCATGGGGCCCACTGAGGTGGGCGAACTCTTCCAGGGCAGTACAACGAGTTACCGCACTGCCCAGTGCAACTTTCTTCTTGGAAATAAAGTAAAATTTTCAACAGCTGTCTGTAGTTTCTCTAGTCTGCGATGCCAGGATTTGCTACCAGACAAAATTAAAGGTTTATTGGAAATCTACTGCCATCTTACAAGCCTGCTGGTGCTAGCAGGGTCTCAATGTTGATTGTGTGACATTAGCTGAGAAGGATATTTTGCCTAGCAGCTGAGCAAGGAAAAACATCATTGACTGCATACAATGCATAATGTACGATCTGTACATGACTGGTCTTGCACGACACTCTGAAAAGAACTGCCCACACTTGTCACACATTTTGTGAACACTGATAGCATCAACTGTGTTTAAACATGTGTTCAGCCGCCTCCAACTCTGCACGTTGAGACAATCAGTTTTCGAAGGCAGCGAAATCTTGCATGCATGTCTGTGACTCTGTGATCATGAGATGTTATCGTTTGTTAGTTTCCTGGCCAAAGCATGGTATACAACTATGATGATTAATCCTGGTTTAACAGCAGGAGTGCTTCTTCACCCTTCATATTTAGATTCATGCAAGGAACCAGGTAGCTGTGCTTTTCCTCCTTACCTTCTGATCACCGGTTCTAACTCTTTTCTTTGATCAGAACAAGTGTTTTATTGAAATACAAAGGTTTCAAACTTCTTGTGTGAACTAAGGAAATAGCAGTGACTAAACCAAAGAGATCTGCAAGTATGATAGATGCCTGTAGTGCTAGTAAAACCTTCATTTAAACACACTTTAAAAGTCTGTAACAAAACGCTCTTTTGTTTAATCGCTTTTAAGAGATTGCTTCTTACCATCAATTTATAGTGCTATAGATCAATTTATATGGTCTAAGTAGACCATAAAACTTTGATCTTTCTGAGATGAGTAAATTTGGACTTTGTTGTAACCACGATGCCAAGTTGCATTACAAAACAAAGAGGAGATCCCCTCTTCTCTTCCCCAGATAAGGATTTTTTTTTTTTTTTGCCATTCCATTTGTATAGAGTAACTTTAAAGGTTTGCTCAGGGGATATCAATATCCTTCAGGGTTTGGAGGGATAGTACCTGTTATGCTGGGTTGACAGAAATGGTTGCAGCAACTTGCAATGCCTAGTCCCAGCATAAGGCATGGCCGTGGAAGGTGAAATGAATCTGGAAACATAAAATAATTGATAACTATTGTGAATTAAATCATACTAAAGATAATGTCTTTAATCCAGGACTGGCCTGCTAGTGCACAGCCCAGTAATTGAATTCTCTTCCATTAAAAAGATAGATTAAAAGATACAAACACAAAAGAAAATAATAGGAAAGTTTAATTCAGAGTTTGGATGCCAAATATTATATATCTAAATCCATATCATTAATTAGAAGCATTCAGAGGTGCTGAGCATCTCTCACTACTACTTAAATCCATGAAAGCTGGGGGAACTCAGCATCTCCAGAAATCAGAGTGCTCTTTTACATGACTACAGATGAAATTCAGATGGAATCCAGGTTGCATATACCGACCTTACTGTAATTCAACAATAAAGTATCCTGGAGAAGCTATGGGATCATGAAACATCATGAAATGAATGATTTTTTTTAAAAAAAAAACAACAAAACAAAACAGTGTGAATTCTTATTTTTGACAATTCACCTCTAATAGCATGACATCAGCTTTTCAGGGTGGTGGGAAAATGTTCAACACTGAATCACCACAGTAAACAAGCAACCAATAAAGATGAGCTTTACACACAAGAAATTTGTACTCAAAGAGTAGGGGACTAAGTTAAAATGATGTCCTTTAAGAACATCTTGATTTTTTAAAAGAATAAACCAAAATAAAGCCATTGACATGTGTTGTGGTTTGAGGCTTGGAATGGGGGCGTGACCTTTCCAGCAACTGGGAGGACCCCGGGTGGGGGTGAACCATTGTATTCCTTCCCACACACACTCTGATAAGAGGCAGGGAGTGGTTTCTAGTTTCACTCCTGCCTTGGAGCTGGGAGACGGAGGTTGTCCTTTCACTCCATGGGACCCTGGAACCATTTCTGAGGGTTTTGTATATTTTATTTTTTGTACTTTCCCCCAAATCTTTGTATATATTATTTTTCTTACCTCCCTTTTTCGTTTTCTGTTCCTTGTTAAACAATATACTTCATTTTTTTTTTCCAAAGTGTCTCTCTATCTCTCGGGGGGGGAGAGGCGAGTACGTAGTTCTGTTCCGTGTGGGTCCTGCCCTGAACCCCTTTTTACACGGAACCAGGACAACATGCCAAGGGCATGTCAGGAAGTATGGCTGAAATACAGCAGACATAGTAACTATGTTTAAAACCTGATGTTGCTAACACATCTGTAAGACCGGGCAAATGCCTCATGTTGTGCCCAGTACCCATCCTCTGCTATTTATATTATCTTTTGCAATTCTTTAAAATGCAAACAAATTCCATTTTCATTAAACCTAAATGGAATCAGTGAGAGCAAAATTTAATCCATAATTTACAAGGCTTTGGGTATCGGGTGTTCTGTGGAAGTCCTTCCCTAGAGACTGTGACAGTGCTGTAGGCCAAAGCAATGCTCTGTGCTTGTGTCTTCAGTGGTTATTAAATGCGCATGCATTTAATCATGTGTTTGTGGAGGAGTCAAGTTCTGTAGAAAACATATTAAACTGATAAAATAAAGTTAACTGGAACTTCATGTTATAAATATAGCAAAACTTCCTGATCTGCTCGAGGCGGAGAGGTCTCCTGCACTGCTGGTGTGGCTGCTTCCCACAGGTCTCCCTTGCAGCACGGAACTGGTCAATGCCAGTCACACCTCCCTGATATGCTCTTCAGCTCAAGCTGCAAGTATGGAAAAAACACAAATAGCCACTAAAAATGGCAAAGTATACAGCTCTACAGGCAGTCATGCTTAAAAACCTTTTGAGGTACCTCTGCGGTAACCTATTTCTCTCTCTGGTTTTGGGCTTCATATAGCAGCTGTCATTACCATAATTAAGTGATTAGATCTGCTCTGTTGCCTAATTACAGGACTAGAAATGACATGCGTTCCTACAATCTAGTTAAGTACTCTGTGTCTGAATCCTCTTGAAATCAGAGGATAGTCTTTAGGAAATTATCTTTAGACCATAGCTTTTTTTTTTTTTTTTTTTTTTTTTTTAAAGTGCACTTGATTGAAGTCAGGAATCTTTCATATTGTAGAAATATTGATTATGATAAGTACTTTGATCTTACACTGTGTTTGTCATCTCAGAACCTCCTAGCATTTTGCTACAAGAGCTGAATATTATTAGTCCCATTGCACCTTGAAAACTTGGAGGAAAAGTGAAAAAATACATTATTTATTTCGGATTCCCATAAAATGGTGGAGCAAGACTAGCTAGTTCAAGAGTAGCTACACCTTTCTGAGGGCATCCTGTAAGGAAAAGACCTTTTGTTGCATTATTTTAAGATGGAACAATCTTCCATGCAGACTTTCCATAGGATGCTGGTGCTATAGATTTTGGGTACAGAATGATGCTGCTTACATCCTCCAGCTGGATACACCACCTGCAAGTTTTCTTGCTCCCTTCTCTTTGTACAATAACCAGGAAGTTCTGTGTGGTCCTATTAAAGATAGGAGCACAGTATTACAGGAGGAAAAGACAACTTAAAAGACTTTATGTGTCTGCCTTAATTATGAGTATATTCCTCTATAGAGGTAGATCTGCCTTGGTGTCAGCTCCTGAAACCTTTGGAGATGGAGAGTTGAACCTGCTCCCTACCAGCATCTGTTTTATTGTCTTCCAGTAGTTATATAGTTGCCCACCTAAAATGCATTGCAGAGTGTGGCAGGAGTTAGCAGAAGATGATGTTCACTTAGCAATGCATACAACTATTTATGTACATTCTTACAGCAAACAAGATAATCCCTGCCAGTGGAACATACACAACTCAAACATCAGCAGAGGCTCTTTGCACCAGAAAAGAGATTCAGGAGTTCTGATTCCCACTACTTTATCTCATCTAAAAGACTCCCTTCTTTTTCCATCTGTTCCACATTGCTTAGTCAGAAGATGAAGAAAACATGTAAAGTTTTGACAAAGCTGTGGGAGGAAAAGTGCAATAATATTTCTAAGACCTATCTAAATTCTAAAAGTTGGTTTAAAAGAAATTACCCTGAGGTAATGGATAGCAGAAAAAATAATTACAAGATCAGAGTGCAATACACACTTTTACCAGTAAATGTGATGTGAAGTCTAGGTAACCAGAAGGCAGGATATATATTACAATATGTAGTATATCTAAATTTGTTTGTATGTATTACTATTGTATACTTAAAATTTACAGATACATATAGTGCATATTATGTGTTAGCAGATGTCTATGATATATCTTAAAATAAATAAATTTTTAAAAACCCTGCAAATGGGTTAGAACTTGTGTTTGATGCATGAACTTGACTGTAGTTTGTTAGAGTGTTCTTAGTCCAAAATGGCCATTAGAAAACGCTGTCTTCCCAAAACCTTGCCCTGGCAGCAAATCATAGCCTGATTCTGCAAATTATGTGCACTCAAGCAGTGAAGTCACGTTGGAAATGTTGTTATGGACTTCTGTACACAAAGCTGCCTGACCTAATGTGTTTTTACTACTACCATCATGCCCTAATGCAGTTGTAAAAGGAAGGAGTAAGTGCATTTTGTAAATGTGTTCTGAAATATTCATGTTCATCACAAATGCTACCTGGTTCACATTGTGGATGCTTTTGTACAAGACTGTAATCTTAGAAAGCTGTTTTTTAGAAAGAGTTGTAGTGCTGGTTTCACAGAGTCCATCACGCTGCTTTATTCCCCGTGCATGGAGGGCTGTGAGAAGTCGCATCTTTGGCCACCTCAGTCACAGTTAGGACTATCTGGAAGCTTGTTGAGGTCAACAAAGACAGACAGGCACATAAAACATAGCCTTTGTTCAAGCACTTTTCCAATTTCGGTCCATAACACGGAGGCCAGGACATAACAGTGTAAATAATTGCATAGAAGTTACAAGAGTCCAGAGGGAAGGAGAGGCCTGGGGAGGAGCACACCTCCATCATAGGCTGCGGTTGCAGAGATGTCTCTTTTGCGTTGATCCAGGCTGAGGCATGTGTCCAGGTTAAGAATAACATCCTCCAAGCCCTGAGCTCACATCAGTTCCTGGAAGGGCCAGTGCAGAGGTAGAAACAGACCTGTGTTAGCTTTTTTAACCCACATGAATTGTCTATGAAAATCTATCTGTGACTTGACTTCCAGCTGCTGAACAAGGGACTTTTTCTCCCGCCCTTTCTTATCCCTTTAGCAGACTGGGTGCTCAGGAGTCCTCACTGTGCTGCTAGTCTCCTTCACCACAGCAGATCCCTTTCTGGGATCCAGACAGCCTCAGTGGGGGAATGCCAATGCTAGAGGTGGCAGGGTGACTGGGGTGATTTGAACCAGCACAGGGTCACAGTGTTGCCAGATCTGATGAGAGAGGCCTGAAAATAGAGGGGAAGGGGATGATGATGTAAACTTCCAGTAAGACTGGGAGAGGTGCTCTATAAGCCAACCCAGAGGGAGCGCCAGATTTTGCTTCATCTCCCTGCAACAGGCAGCTCAGCCCTACAGGAGATGCACGGCTCTCTGGTTTAGAAAGCTGCATTTATTCCTGCATTCCAGGTGAATGGAACAGTTCTGAAATTTTCATAGAATAGCATAGCATAGCATAGCATAGCATAGCATAGAATAGAATCGAATCACTATGGTCAGAAGGGACCTCCAGGATCACCAAGTCCAACCACCATCCCAACATTTCCCTACCCACTAGACCATAGCCTCAAGTGCTACATTTTTTTAACACCTCCAGGGATGATGACTCCACCACCTCCCTGAGCAGCCTGTTCTGGTTCCCTGGGTTTTGCACTTTTTGGTTTTTGCACTAAATTGTAGTGCAAAGGTGAGAGGTGTGAAAAATTTGCGTGTTGAGTGGCAGTTCTGACAACTAAAAAGTAGCTGAGCTCAGCCACAGACTCCACTCTTCTCTTCCTGGCTGAGACAGGTCAAATACAGCTCCACAATTGACCCCACACCACCTAATGCTTGAAGCATGCCTGGCATAGGAAGCATCAACATTTTGATTGTGGTTTTAAGAAACCTAATTCAGGACCTTCAATGAAAGAGTGAACAGCCTTTGGAGCATGCCCATTGCCTGCAGTAAGAAACCCCCCAAAAAAACCACCCCACCGTCTTGTGCCACATGGAATTAGGCAACTAAAAATATGGTATATCAGAACTTGTTTCACTTGCATAATTCTGTTTGAAAATGTTCTGGGTTTAACCAGGGGAGTGATTGATAGCAAATTGCTGGGAACCTCACCCCACTCACAGTAAATATTCAGCAGGCAGAGAGGCTGTGTCCGTAAATGATCAAGAAGCTCTCAAAGCTTACAGCACTATGCAGTTAATTACAAGGTGAACATTTTTAAAGCACAGCAAATATTTGCTTTCAGTTTCATGCCTAGCTGTTGCCGGTGACATATGCATCTTCTAGGGGCACAAGCATCTACTTGCTCCTTGTTTGCCTTTTGGTTTTCATGCAGAAGGAGGGTTCAGTGCCAGCGTGTAGCATTACATACATAAAGCTATTTGCTTTTCTCTGACGTTCATCTAGTCTGAAACGGCTACTGATGCTTTTCATTTAATTCCTCCTATGGATTAAACAAACATGTGCTACTCACAACAAACACTGCTGCTCATGACTCATTAAGTTGTGTTTCCTAACCAGGTAATCAATTGCCTGAAAATGCTGTGACAACAGAGTTGATGAGCTGTGTAATGTGAAGAGGATGGTGACACAACCAAGGGCCACCTTCTTCAGGGCTTTTGCACACAACAGTGCTGCATTGGGACTTCTAAAAATGGAGAGATTTTTCCTTGCTATTTTAATCTCACATTTGGAAATTTTCCAGGTGAAAATTAATAGTTTTTCCCCTGCTTTTTTTCCTTGCTTTCCTCCCCTCCCTTTTATTAAGCCTAGGTTATATCATAGATAACATTGTATCATGTTACATCATGGACAGGGTGGAGCACCAGAGCCGCTGGTTGAGGACAGACAAAATTTTCACTTTCGACTACCTTCAGGGTGTGTCGTTTTGCTGATTAAAATACCCCACTGCCAGTGTGCTGAGCTGATCCAGACCTCACCCTGGTATGCCTAATGGGGCACAGGGACAACAAGGACACACGGTGCCCTTCCTCATCCTAATGACAATATTCAAAAACCTAGGTGGCTCATTTGAGGCTGTTTGAATATGGTTATTTGTTTGTGTGCTCTCTAGGGTTTGGAGTCCATGCTGCATATTTGGAGAGTGAAATAAGAATTTTTAAAGTAACTTTTCAATCTGATGTTGAACCTCTCTTGGAAAATACTTGGCTAGTAACAAAATTTACTATGTCCCCCTCTATTTATCCAGCCTAAAAATACTGTCACACAGAATTTGCTTGTATTTCATTTGCAAGCCTATAATTTTTCCCTAAGAAATTATTCCTATACTGTGAAAGTGTTTATTTTCTCCTATGCCAGTACACAAGGCTATTAATGTCATTATGCTAATGTTTGAACTGTTCACCGCATTGACATACTGCTGCAGTAAGACTTGCCCTCTAGTTTCTAGAGATTTAGATTACTCTGTGTTAGCACATCATGCAGGATGGCAATGACATGGGACACAGTTCATGCAGGAATGCACCAACACATGCTGGCAAGCCGAGGTTTGTATGCTGAGTAAAGCAAACTTTTAAGCACACATGGCCTTCTTTGGGTAAGATGGAGAAGCAAACTTGAAAGCTCAGGAGAAGTGGAGGGAAACTGCTCTAGGTCAAATTAGTTGTGTGTAAGTTAGGCCACCTGAGAGAAAATGTGGCTGGTACTTGCACAGCAAAGTGAAGAGGTTTGTTAGATGTATCACTTGAAGGGTAGGGAGGGGTGATGTATCACCTGCCTGATGTGAGGGTGGGAGAGGAACAGTCTGTGATGTGTAATGAAATTTAATTTCATAGCATACTTACGTTCACTGCTTCTGTTTCAGGCCCGCACAAGAGCTCATGCTCCTGCAAGCTTTTTTTATTTGCTTATTTTTTAAATTAAACCAGTTCATGTAATAAAAGAGACAATCTTTGTAAAGATACAAAACTTGTCTTGTTTATGTTCTTATGCTGTTTTGGCTACAATAATGCTATGTCTTTTGATACAGATATTCATTGAATGCAACTTACTTTGATGTATATGATAGCATAGTCTTATTTTTCATTTGACAGCATATGAAGGAGGTAATATGTTCCTGCAGTGAGGTTCTTGGAGGGAAGTAACAAAATTAAGTCATGATTCTTTAGGGACACTCCAAGTTTTATAATGGACTTTTCTGAAGATATGTGGTCCTCGGCTACACTGCAGTATTTCTGCAGTCCTGTTTAAGATGTATAGAAAGATTTCAGTGTTAGTTCTTTGATACCTAAATTGGGAATTCTTTAGTTTCTTCCTGTTTCCACATCAGTTTTTATATGCTTTTTATTTGGGATAGGTATAGCTTTGCCTCTTTTCCTTTTTGCTGTTCTGGGAGATAGATGTACACCTTTCAGTGAAGCAGGAAGTGCTTTATCTTCAATATGAATGTATTATGTCGTATAACAATCTTATTGATCTACTGTTGTGTTGCCCTCAGATATGCTTTCCTTGCACTGCTTTTTTCAGAGCCAAGAGTTAAAGAAATGAGCAGCTGAAGTCCTGATGATCCCAAGCTAAACCTAAACCATGCTCATAAGTCTAAATATAAAACTCATAGCAAGATGGGATCAGGGTCTGCATATGTCATCCTCATTTGCAAAATCAAATTCTGACAGGAAACAGCAAACAAGAAAATCATCCTCAAGAGGATTCTTCTGACTCCAAAATGTGGATATTTTTATCTTTTTTTCATTTGATCCTCTTTAAGGATTAATACAGTGCATCAGGATGGTGCCTCCTACACAGAAAACTTAACAGACTGAAAATAATGTTAAAAGGTCTTATATCACAGTAGAATGGAAAAAAAAATGTTTGTAACAAGAGGAGAATGGAAAGCAAATTCAAAGGACATAGTTGCTTTTTCATAACTTGACTCCCTAACAGCATCAGGAAGGAACTGTCCTCATTTTCTCCAAGGTATGGGATTGGCAGCCTGGGTGTGCAGGGTGCCACCGAGTCTCAAATCAGCTGTTCACACAGCAGCCCTGCTGAGGTGGTTCTCTTTGTGGTCCTAATTACCCCCCTGGGAAGTCTCTTTCCAGAAGTGGCCACTTCTTCACTGAAATACCTTCAGGTCCATTACCTGAGAAGATCCTCGAAATGTTTATTATGAAAGGGCATCATCGAGAAACTCCTTGACTGGTACAGCTGGAGCAATATCTGGGAATATTTTTAAGAGTCCATAAAACTGAAAAGATGGTTTGAACAAAGGCCAAATACCTGGTCAATTCACTCCAGAAGCAAAACTAGTTCTACCACCATTGGCCTGCCTGGCCACAACATCATGCCCTCTCCTCCTAGTGCCATGCCCAATGCTGTGAAGCACATGCAGGTGTTTTGGCCTTGAATGGAAAGATAGAAAGAGTGCAGTTTTGGTACTGATCCATGCCCAATTTATAATAGGATTAGATGTCAGCAGCAGGCCTAGGAGTTGGGGTAACTCTTCTCATGCTGCAGGACTTTTCCCCATTGCCTTTCTCAGCACGTGCCTGAGCTATTTGCTTGTGTCAGTGCAAGGTTTGAGCTCCATGTTCTTTTTTCTGTTTCCAAATTAATTCTGTACAGGAGGCTTTGAGTACAAAAATAACTTATTTTAGGCTTGAGTCCAAAACTACTTTAAAATAAGCATTAAAGTTAGTGGGACCATTCAAGCTGCTTAAAGCATATACTTAATTTAGATCCCCAGAGTCCCAAGCACAGTGCTGTTAATACAAACTTTGCTTTTAAGTTTTGGTCCTCTTTCAAGTGCTGCTGCTCCTATCTGGCACTGTCATTGAGCCTGGAGTACAAATGTTTATGTTCCAGACAAAAAAAACAACTCTGAGGCTGTAATAATGATGCTGTCAGGTTTGAATACAGTTTTAACAAGCACTGGTCACTCTTCTGCATAGAAACATTGATTAGAAGACAAGCAAGCACCTGCACTAGGTTTCTTTCTGAGAGGATTTGCAGCTCTGTTTCTCTTACTGCCTCAATTAATCCTTGTTATCTTTGTGGTAAGCTTAAAAAAAAATTATTTGGGGTAAGTATATCACAACTGGTATCAACATTACATGAGATTGCCACTGTTAAGAATGAAATCTCTTCAGAAAAGAAAAGAGTTTATCCATTCTTGCGTCTTAGAGATAAGTGAACAGGTTGACAACAGCAACATAAAGTAATTATTGAAAATCAAGATATCGTTCAATTTCTGTGTAGCTATGCTCTTTAAAATAATTCACCACTGTCATCTGTCTTTGGTGCAGCCAGCTATAAAGAAAAATGAAAACACCCTCACATTCCATTAAAATACTTATTCACTTTGTTATTTTCAATAGGCAAAATTATCCTTCCTCGAAACACAGGCAGCGTTCAGGCCATCTATTTTGTTACACAAAGGCTGTTTTTAATCCTCAAGAATAAAGATATTTCCTGTGAGTCAAGGCAAATTCCTCCCTTCAGATGTGAATATTGCCATCAATCTCTTGGCCAGGAAGGAAATACTTACCCTCTTTTCCTTCCTATCTGGTTCCTGGAAAATTGCATCAGACCTCCTGTTTGCTATTGATTTATTTTCAGGAAGTGAAGTTACTAACTCAAGGTCAGAACCTTGTTGGTGACCAAAATTTTTACGTGATCCTTGCAATTGACTGTGAATTAAAAAAGGGTGTAGCATTGCTTGTATGTTTTGGTATAAAGTGACAGTCCCAGGATCCCTCAAGGCTACGGACCAGGCTGACCATTCCTCTAGCGAGCGAGTGAGTTTCACATCTTATATCTTTAGCACCAAAACTCATCACTGCAAAAGTTCTCCATAACAAGAGAGAACGTTTTCCTGGAGAGGGGCACACACAAGCCTATGCCTTTGATCTGTGGCTGTTTATAAGAAGGAGGAACGGTCTGTGGGCAGTTTGCCTGGCAGGGCTGTTGCATGGCTGCACGGGATGCTGCGTGGCCCGCAGCTGCTGGGTGGCCATTGCACGGGCTACGGCTGCTGCACCGGCTGTTGACACATGCCACTTCTTGGATGCACTGGGATGACTCACTGTGCTGGGTGCCAGCCCTCCTTTGTTTTCCAGAATGAGTTTGCTCATTGTCAGCTTGAAAACAAGGACAGGAAAAGGTTTATGTGTCTTTGGCGAAGAGTCAGAAACAACTGAAGTCTGAAAAAAACGACTCATTCCTTTTTGGCTTATTTCTAATGGTTATCCACTCTAAAAATCCATGTTCAGGTGGTCATCTGGACCTCCGTGCTACTTGGATGAGCTTTCTCCTTGATTTTACTGAGCGTATAAATGCTAGTAATTGCTCACAGTCATCAGGAAAGGGTTCTGGCTTGTAATGATTTATTTTATTACTTATGTTAATGTGCTGGTGGGACAGAAGATAGCCTTGTGGGCACTAAGTAACAAGAGTTAAGTAATGACTCAGGTTTCCCTTGGAGACTGTCAACACGTATGGTTTTCTCCAACCTCTTTTTTACATGATTTCAAAGTAATTTCAAATTATTATGAATACTTATTAATTGAGCTGCTTTATGAGCTGGGCTGGCTGATATTCTGTTCTTCACACATTCTATTACATGTACCTCAGACAGGATTATTTCCACAAAGTCCTTCCTCCCTTCCTGGTGAGGGAAAGCAAGGAGGCAAATACCCACGAAATAGCTTTGGGATTTCTGATGTTTTGCATAGATGTTCTCATTTCCCTTCTTGTTTATCAGTGTGTCTACTTTCTCACTTCTTCACAGTCATGAAATTACTCTCTTTTTGTGTTCCTCTCCAGGCCTCTTTTCCCTCATGTGCTGCTTCTGACTTCCTTTCCTTCCCCATGACTTGAGGCTTCAGTGAGCCCCATTGCCAACTCCAAAGATGCAGTCATTGCCTACATCTTCACTCATGGTCGCAGGAGCCCTCCAGTGACACTGACCTGCTTGCAAGCATGCTGGGGAGGGTGAGAAGAAGACTTGAGTGTTTGGCAGTCCCTGTGGCAAAGGGCACTTGGTCGATGGTGGTGCCTCCTTGCCCTGAACAGTGTAACGGACTGCCAGCAACTCTCAGCCTCCCCCTTTGAGAACTTGGGGGGGCTGCCTGAGGGAGGGACCTCCAGCCATGCCTTGGGCTAAGTATCCCTTTTGTTAGCACATGCTTGAGTTTTTTATCTCAGACACCTTTCTTTTCTAGGCAGCCTGTTCACCCCTTTGTCCCTGCAGCATCTTCCTGCATCTGCCAGCTCCCCAGGAGGCTGCGGGATGAGTGCTCATGGACGTAACGCTGGATAACGGAAAAGCAGAAACCCAGAAGATCTGCAAGCCAGAGCAGTGTACAGTGTAGTAAGTAAGCATGGTCAAGCTGCAGCGCAGGATGCAGAGAAAACTTTGTGCAGTTCTGTTTTCTGCTGCCTTCTCCAGCATCAAAGGTGAAACGTAGTTTAGCAGCATTAATGTGTAAGGCAGCTATCATACTCACTGCCATGACAGTGCAGTATTTCTCACTGTTCCTTTATCACTGAATCTTTCAAAAATTCCCTCTCTTTTATACTTTCATAAAATCCCACTTTAAAACTATGTGGCAGTCTACTTGCTAAACTGGGTGACAAGGACCTACATACTTCCTCTTTCAAATCAGGTTATCTTTACAGCCTCTGAGAAGATCATATGGGAAACTCTACACAGCAAATGAAAAGCAAAGACTTTTCTTTATGTAAAAAATGAAGTCCTAAGAAGTTTGCAAAACCTGGTGAGAGTTTGAAAAGTGAACAGTGTTGGGTGTCTGAGGTGGAGGGGAGAAGGGAAAGATAAAATGCGTAAATCTGAAGAAAAGAGAAAGAAATGAAAGCAGGAAAGACCTTGCAGAGGAACTTCCGCATTTTTATCTCTGTGTTATTGGACTGTGTATAATAACTCACTGTGCACAGACAGGGAAAGAACCATGTCTAGTCACTTCAGCAAGGGAAAAGTCTGAATCACACAGGCAGCTTCTCTCAGATAACAGCAGAACTGACAGAAACAATCTGTAAAAGTGCTTTAGGTTCAATGTGTCTAAGTTTTCTCAGTATTTATAAAAATAAGAAGGCAATCAAAGTAGTTACTCCAAGTAGTTGTTGATGCCTTTTTCAGAAGTTTTTCATGGTTCTCCAAAGTTTCTGGACAGGTTCTGATTCTTTCCCACAGTTATCCATACACAAGTAAGAAAGGAAATACTTCAGAGGTTTAGTTTGGGTCAAGTTGCTGCTAGAAAATGCAGAAGGCTGCTGCTCCCTGCCAAGCTAAAATTTACAGGGAAGGACAGATGGATATTCTAGCAGTCAGCCACGCTCAGACATAATAACCGTCATAGACCTCTCCGCTGGGACTTGGAGATAAGCAGTGTGTTGATCCAAGATACGGATTGTTTAAATGGGTTGAGAAATGTAACCACAAGATGGAAACTGGCTCTGTTAAGTGCGTGAGTAGTAAAGTGCTGCTTTCGACCTGCCATGACGGCTGGAAATCTGTAGCAGCAACCCCCAAAACGCATTTGTTTTATGTCAGATGACTGACTTGGTTTTGAAACACAGCTCATACACTAGTGTGACCTGGTCGGTGACACAGTCTGTGTTTTCTTTGGTAGTTTAGAAGAGCCCACTGCACAGCTTGAGGCCAAGTCCTGGGAAAGGAAAGGCTGCTCCATTTGTGCCTTATAATCAATTTGGGGTTTAAATCGACTGTTTAAGGTCTGAAGGAGCCAGGTATGTGAAATATGACATAACTGAAATGAATGCTCTTTCAGAAGAAATGGAGGTTAAAGGCCAGGTTGCTGCAGCTACCACTGTAAGTACAGGTTTCAGAAGTACAAAGTGCAAGAGGAATTTGAAGAATCTTGGACCTTTTGGGAACCAGGCAAAGTAATGCAGATATGGGACTCAACACTGGTTCTTCTTTTAGAAGAGAGACTTCTGGTTTTAGGAGAGACTTGCGGGCTTTACTTCTCCATTTGACTTCTTACTGTCTTTACAGGGAAGTCCAAATAGATTAGAAGAGCCCTTGTACCTCCTGTTCCCAGTGTGTACACACAGACACAGGCACATGCAGCATCACCCCAAACCATGACGATTACATCAAGCATGACTCATTTACTTCAAAATGTTTCTTGGGCCACCCATGGTTTTAATAATCTGACTAGAAGAATGTAAGTCTTATTTGTGCTCAGAAACATCATCTTTGCAGTAAGGTGAGAGACCCAACTGATCTTTTGGAAGAGAGCAAGCGCCGAAACCCCACACAAGTGGGAAGCATGCAGCCCCCCTGAGCTGGGTGATGGCTGGAGGCTACAGATGGTTCCCATGGGTGGTTGGTCGGTGCTAGTGCAGATTTCATCATTTCCTGCAGTCAAGACATTTTGGCTCCATCTGTGCAGGTGGGCCAACATGTGCAGCTGGCTCACTGCTCCTGGCACTGCTCCTCAGCAGG
>NW_008598448.1:18006-18245 GCF_000691845.1 Merops nubicus
ATAGCTACACCTGGAGCTGGCCTCTGGTAACTCTTCAGCAGTTTCTTGTGACAGCTCGGTTTCCAGTGGCTGATATTCTTAGGAACTTTCTCAGTTGCTCCCTAAGAAAACACATCCCTCATTTACCATTTTCATTTGGAGTCCAGTAATCTGCAAGGTTTAGAGAAACAGTTTCACAGCTGATCCCTCCCTGACTCTGTCAAAAGAGCAACGCAATGGGAACAGGTCCCTGCTCGACG
>NW_008598449.1:0-16735 GCF_000691845.1 Merops nubicus
CCAGCCTGTCCAGGTCAAAAGTAGCATGCTTTATTGCATTTTAGCCTAATTTTTGTGTGTTGGGAAGCTATGTGAGCACTCACATGGTATTTGGTCAAGTAAGTCAAGATTCTGGTACCAGTAATTCAGAGAATCATAGAATGGTTTGGGTTGGAAGAGACCTTAAAGATCACCTAGTTCTAACCCCTCTGCCCTGGGCAGGGTCACCTTCCACTAGACCAGGTTGCTTACAGCCCCATCTAAAAGTGAATTTATGATGGTTCAGGAAACACTTTTTTCCAACTTATGAAACTAGCAAGTTGGTTTTTAATTATACATTAAGCAAGTTTAAGTTGCTCCACTTCCTTATAATTTTAATATCTAAAGGGAAGGAGAGCTGTGTCTCAAGCTGACTTCTCGTCAAGAGTCTGGAAAATAGGCCCAGGAGGAATTGAATCAACCAAAAGAATGGAAAAAGAGAAGCAAGAAGAGGCTTGAACAAATAGCTTTGCCTTTACCACTTCCCCCAAGAGTAGTGCTGTCAGAAATGTTCTTGGTAGGAAGAATTGGTTGGCAGTGTAAACCATTTTATCCATTTTTTGCTTTGCAGATCATGGAGTCTATATAGGAACACAGGAGGAAAGTTCTGTGCAGGTTTCTGCAATTGCTGCAATTGCTCTGTCATCCTGATTCTTTTGTTATTTTATCTTAGTATAAGAACTGGGATCTTCCTGTTGTCCAGTGGGTTTACATTCATTTCATGTTTTTTATTCTCCTTTGGAAAAAGCTTTCAGAATTAAATTTTCTGTTCATCATTGTCTCCAAATATGCATTTCAATCTTAAAGTGAGCAAACGCAGGGGTTGTGAATAAAAGTTTCCAGATCAGCTGTGCATCCTTGTTTTTATGGTAGCAAAAAGAATTTATTAGAAGACTGCCTGTAGAAGTTAATTCAAGGTATAATTTGTGTTATTAGCTGAGTGTGGTTGCTTACAGGAGGATTCTGGTTTTAGCTATTGTTTCTTGAAATTGAAAAACCTTTATTTTATGTGACAATATTAGGCAATGATTACAAAATCATTCTGGGGTCATAGAGACTAAACCCTGCTATATTCCCCACCCATGAGTGTGTTGTTCTGACAAGCGAGATCATACTTGCTTGCTAGCAACTAAAAATGAAGGTAATGAATTCTGTAAGAGTATTAAGGTGAAAGAGCCTGGATGTAGGCTATAGGTTACTACAGGTTTTGTTAATATGAGGTAAAGGGGATTTTTAGATTCAAAAGAGAAGGAATAATACAGTGTATCTTTGTCATCCCCCAACCTGAAAAATCAAAACAAAAAAAAAAAAATCACTTGAGACGAGTAGGGCTGTTACTGTCTTGAGGTGACATTCATAGTGCTGCCCTCCTTCTGGGATCAGGCGGTTTGCTAGACTGAAAATGCAAAGCAGTGCTTCATCCACTCTCAGACCATATCCAGGCAGCATGATATTTCACAAGGAATATCTGGAAAATACTTATGAATCTGATAAAACTGATACTAATACTTTCTTGTTTTCACTATTTACTGCAAAATAATGTAGTATGATAAAACTGAAGATGACTTAAGAAACTGATATAGCCAAATGGTATTTTTTGTGTCAAGTAGTACAGCAAAGACTGTAAACATGAGTGAGACACACAAATGAATGTTGTTGTCCTTTTATGGACCTTAACATTTAGCTTTATAAAGAAAATGTGGCAAAGAGAAAATTTATCACTGAAGTGATAACTTTTTAATTCTGTATGTACCTGTCCAACAATCTTAGAAGAGGTAAAAATACTCATTACTTGTAAAGAACCTGGTTACTGTCTCCTCTTTTTATGCTAATCTGTGTACCTCTGTTGCCATCTATATATCTTTGTGAGTTCATGTGCAGTCAGCAAAATCCCTGACAATATGCAACAAGCTACAACAAACAGATTGTTCTGTAGTTTTAGGGGCCATTTTTTGCTACCACAGGTTGCAAAATTCTTCTGCAATGGTGTGTTTCTGTTGTAGATCTCAGCAGGTTTTCCTTTGGTGCCTCTAAGCTCATATAGGTAGACATATGGGATCACAGGCTCATTACAAACATGGGCAGGCAAGTAGGTCCTTTAGCAGTTTAAAGGCCGTTTCCCCCCACACAGTTTTCCAACAGATGACAATGAAATGTCTGTGTTTTCTCTACAAAAGCTTTGGAGAAAATATGAAAAAATGGATTCTGAAGTCATATAGGTGACTAAGGGGTAACTCCCCAAGTTCCATGTTTTTTGTAGTGTCCCAACTTCTCTTCAGAAGTTTTGGTTATTTAAGTACACTGAGGAACAGGTAAAAAAGAATATATATGTTTAAAGAATATAGATTTACAGAGCTAAGTACCTTCAGGTGGGGATGTGTTCATTCATATGTGACATAACTGTCCAATGGTTCTGATCTTTGAAGAGTATTTTTAATCATGGGAAAAAAGGGATGTAAACTTTTTCAAGTGTGTTAACTCTTAATAATGTAGCTACTGAGTTTATAAATTATGGGTTCCATTATTTTACCATATTTTCAGAGATTTAGTTCTTTTACCTGCTTCCTGTTTGTTTTCATTTTCTGTGTAACTTTTTTTTTCTTAATTACTGAAGGACTCCTTTTGTATTTTAACTCTTTGAAAAGCATATTATTCCTCATAACTGTTAATAATTGTCGAGCATCTTTAGAAATTGGCTGTTGCTGTTTAGAATAAATGGGTTCTGCTGTAGCATGGATGGTATTGATTAACATTCGGATTAGTATTTTGCCTGCTACCTATGAATTAAAGGAGCTTTCAAAGTTAATAAGTTTTTTGATACTAAAATTGAAAAACTGTTTCTTTCTGTTTCAAAGTCTTCCTTGAACACATTTTCTAGGCAACATCAGAATGGCAATCCAGTTATTAGAACTGTGACAAATTATTCAGAGATGGTAGAATTATCTAAGTGTAGCAGTACTCAAGTGATGTAGGCGTCTAATGTACTTCTCATAGGATTGGTCATGATGGTCTTAATGTACCAAGATTAGTTTTCTAAATTACTAGCTACTTGATTTCCTAAGACTTTTAGTAAGACAAGGAACAGGAAGTAGGTTTCCAATACTTTTCTCTTTCTTTAGCTAGAAAAGTTGACTGCCCAGTTAAAGTTTTTCTATTTTAACAGTTCCCCAAATACCACTCGCAAAATAAACTCTGGAGACTACATTACATTGAGCTTCTATCCAGCTCACCTCTAGGATAATTTTCCATAGCATATCTTATTTCAAGCTTAGGATAATTTTTAAGCTTTCTCAGAAAGATCAGTGTTTTATCCTTAAATTCTCTGTAAAGGACAAAATCACACACAAAAAAGGTAGATCAAATGATTCTCAGATTTCACAGATCTTGAGCAGAGCCAAACACATAAATTTCTTTGGGCAAGCATCCTGTATTTTTCACTTCACAATAGCTGTAAAACATGTAATTACAGAGAAGATGCATGCTACCTTTTATATTTTGGCAATCTTTGGCCCCAGCTGATACCGTTACTAAAAGGTACAGCCAGAAGCTAAACAAGAGTGGTGCAGAGCGATTAACAAAACCTTATAATTCTTACAATGATTAGTAGAAACCAACGTAAGTTTATAAATAACTATTACTAGATAATCAGACTGAATGAATAATGATTTTTCCTGTTTATCATTGATGCAGGTACCACCCTAATCATATCACTTTTTCCACATTATGCTTTTATATGCTGCCTAGAACTTGTGCCATTGCATTGATTTAGGAACACTGGATGGGCAAACGTGAGGGACAAGGCACCTGCAGCACCTGAGCAGTAATTCAGTAAGGCAATGGTCAGGATATACTAGTGAGACATGCAGCTGCTTGCATCAGTTGCAGCACACTCGGTAAGAATCTTTTTCCAAACCCAAATTCCCTTATGGCCAGGTAAGAAGACTCTTCAGAGGATTTTGAAGAAAACAATTATTTTGGTTTAAAAGAACCTCGCAAGTTTTTTTGAGCGTTGTGTTTGATCCTACTTTTGGATATATTTGGGACCCGGGTTCATTTCTTTGCACACAAGTGATATGGTATGAGGACAACAACAGCTGGAAGGAGGACCTGCCCTACTTTTGCTTTAAAGTGATTGCTCCAAAGGACACTAGAGACAACCAATGCTTAAGTGTTATTTTATTAAAACACAGACTAATGACTCTTCAAATAGAGATATTTTGATCAACTGTGGCAGATCATACGGGGTAGTTTGAAACAAGTCTCTCCATGCGTATTAGGTCTTCACAAGATGGTTTGACACAGTTTTGCTTTCTTCTGTAAAGGTTTTGCATAGATTTGTGATTTGAGCTAATGTGTTTCCCCACATCACATTTTCTCAGGGAAGCCACCCGTTTTTGTGGCTCAGACCTGTCTGTCTGAATGCTCCATGGGACTTAGAGGGGAGCAGAACAGATAGGCAGTCATGCTCCCTCTTGCTCACCCACCTTTGTATCAAAGTCTAATTTAAGATGTTTCTACAGTAAATTTAAAAGAAAACAAATCGTTCAGGTAAATCAAAATTAAAGCTTTACTTGATATTCTTTCTGGTTAGTTTTACACAAGATCTTTTTTCATGTTTCTTTTATTTTTTTTTTTCCTTTTTTCTTTGGTGTGGTATTTTTGCAAAAATATCTATAGAAATAAATCAAAAAAACCCACTTTTATAACAAAATGAACATTTCCTGACCTCCTCTTGTAGTCTGATTTTGTTGGGTGTTTTTATTTTTTAGACTTGATGTTTCTTCTATATTCCAAGTGTATGAGCTGAAGAACAAAGGTTTTGCATTCACATGGACATTATAACATTTAGTGAGCTCCCTTCTCTCATCCCCGTATAGTCTGTACCTGTGAATGTCTGACATGGGGACCCTCCCAAGGGCCATCCAGGGTATGCTCAGCTAGTGTATCTTTCCAAAAGAGATGCTGAAGACTCCTATGAAACCAGCAAAGCTACTGGAACCAGGGAGGACAGCCAAAAAATGCTCATTAAGTGTTACTTGGGGTTTGAAGGAATTAATGACAGCTGTTTTGGAGTGATTTTCCATGCTTTCCAGAAATGCTTAAGGAGCTTCAGCATCTGTAGATAGCGTGCTCAGGTGCTTGACACCAGCAGGAGTTCTGCTCTACAGGGAGGGTATTGGTTAGCTGAGGCTTAAGTCACATTTAGATGTGTCAGGCTCTGCAGATTGTGCGTATACAGGTACTCTCTGGGCTATTACAATTCAGGGTAGAGAGACGAGCCTTGATGAGAGCTGGCATCAGCTCTCCTGAAAACAAGCAAAATAAAGTCAAACTTGAAGTTAGCAATTGATCTGTCTTATCTCTTTTTAGCTTCTGCGTATCGAGTCCATTAACTTTACAACTTCACCTGCACTTTCTTCAAAAGTGATTTTTCAGACTTGAAACAGAATCACAAATTTGGATGAAGTTGTGAGGATGGTGATTTATGGGACAGAAGTATTATACATGCAACAAAGATCCAGAGCTGCTAGATCAGATTCAAATTCAGGTGAACGTTCAGTGAAGGCAAAGGAACTGGAAAGAGGAAAAGGAAAACACCTTTTTCTGCAAGAAATCACACTGTGGCAGCAGAATAAAAAGCACTGATAAAAGCAGAACAAGAATGAGAAGCAGAAAAACATGAAATCTGAATAGATTTGTGAGTTGATAAAATTGCTGAAATTGCTGGTCTAGTCTTTCACTTTTAATCTTAAGGGAAATTCTGGAATGAATTCAGAGTATATATGAATATGCATTGTTTTGTCAATGCAAACATGCAGGCATTTTTTTCTTTAGTAAAGACAGGGTAAATTTACTTTTTTTTTTTTTACTTTTTTTTTAATACAGTAAAGTGTCCAATGGTGCTAAATCTATAGCAGGTGTATCTGATTTTAATGCAGTTTATAGCCTCATCTACTGTTTTTATAGCCACCTTTATAGCTGGATATATGACGATGTGCTTGTCTCTCATTTTAGTAATGAAAAGAGAAGTCTTGTTTGGAGCTTTTTTGGGTAAGGTTTTATTTTTTCATGTATTTTTTTTCCCCTTCCTCTAGGTAAATTAAAGTTAGGCTTCTTACATCAAAATGACTGAATCTATAATTAGGCTTACAGCATATATCTGAAAATTCTGAGGAAAGTGATGTCCGATGAAACCTCATCAGATATAGATTTCAGTAGGCCAGTATCAGAAACCATGTCTCTGGTGGAAAGATCAATACTTCTAATGTCTGAATTAAAGCTATATTAACATTTTCTCATTTCTTATGATGTTCACTTTTCTCATTTTGATAATCAACATGAATTTTTTGTATCTAAATGTGAAATATATTATCTAGTCTTATCATACTGTGTGTGAGGTCTTTACAAGGCAAGTTTTTTTGTTATTTTTTTTCTGAACAAATTCAACATTCTGAACTTAATTATTGAAATGTGCTTGTTGAGTTGCAAGCAAAGCTTTTGGTTCATATATGTTATTCAAAATCTTTTAAAGGTCATGAAGTTTCTTTTACATATTCAACAGGTGTATTTTTCATTGTAAATCTTGACTTTAAAAAAAGAAGAAGTGATGTGTTTCATTCAATCCTCTGAGTCAAAGGCAGGGATTTGAAAGGGCCAGTTGAACCTGGTGAATCAACAATTGGTTACAGGCTTGGTGCCACAGCCAGGCATTTGGCTACTTGGATCATGAGACTCGCTTTGAGAACCTTGGTCCACTGGGGTGATGGGTTCCATCTGTCAGAGAAGGACAAGAGCATCTTCAGTCATAGGCTTGTCAAGCTGGTGAAGAGGGCTCTAAACTCAAGCTGCAAGCAGGGGGGAACTTTGTTGCCAGTGCCAGCAGCAGATGCCCAGGGCCTGGAGAGGGATCACGTATCAGCAGGAGAGCATCACAAAGGAACTTCAGCCACTGCAGCCTGTAACAGTGCTTCGTTGGGGGCCCAACTTAACTGCCTCCATACAAGCATGAGGAATAAACAAGAGGAGTTAGACACATGCACATGGCTGCAGGGCCATGATTTTATTGGCGTCATAAAGATGTGATGGGATGACTTCTATGACTAGAGTGTTGGAATGGAAGGATACAGGCTCTTGAGGAAGGACAGGCAGGGCAGACAAGGGGGTGTGGTGTTGCCCTCTATGCCAATGAGCAGCTGGAGTGCACAAGCTCTGCTTGGACATGGATGGGGAGCTGACTGAGAACTTATGGGTTAGCCTTCAAGGGAGGGCATGGACAGGTATGTTAAGTGGGGGTCTGCTACAGGCTACCCTGATGAGAAACATCAAGTGGATTAGGCCCTCTATAGATGGGAGCAGCCTCACATTCACATGCTCTGACCCCTATGGGGGATTTCAACCACCCTGGTACCTGCTGGAGGGGCAGCACAGCAGAGCATAAGAAATCTAAGAGATTTCTGGAATGCATTGGTGATAACTTCCCTCTCCAAGTGATAGAGGAGCCAACAAGGAGAGCTGCCATACTGGACCTTGTTCTAAACAAAAAGGAGGAGCTGGTGGGGAATGTGAAACTCAAGAGCAGCCTTGGCTACAGTGGTCTTGAAATGCTGGAGTTTAATACCCTTAGAGCACCAAGGAGGGCGCATAGCAAGCTCAGTACATTTGACTTGAGGAGAGCGGACACTGGCCTCTTCAGGGAAGGATGAAAGGAGCCTGGAAAAACTCAAAAAGAAAAAGTCTACACAGAGTGGAAGCAAGAACAGGGAGCCTGGGAGGAATACAGAGAAACTTTCTGAGCAGCCAGGGATTAAGTTAAGAAAGTCAAAGCCCTGGTAGAGTTAAATCTGGCCAGGGATACCAAGATCAACAAGAAAACTTCTGTAGCTTAGAGAAGATAAGGCTCCAGGAAGACCTTATAGTGGCCTTCCAGTATTTAAATGGGGACTATGGCAAAGATGGAGAGCAAGTTTTTATCAGGGAGTGTAGTCACATGATGAGGGGTAATGGTTTCAAACTGAAAGAGGGTAGATTTAGATTAGATATTAGGAAGAAATTCCTTACTCTAAGAGTGAACTGGTGAGACACTGGAACAGGCTGCCCAGTGAAGTTGTGAATGCCCCATCCCTGGAAGTGTTCAAGGCCAGGATGGATAGGGCTTTTGTGGAAGATGTCTTTGCCCATGGCAGGGGGGTTGGAACTAGATGACCTTTAAGGTCTCTTCCAACCCAAACCATTCTATGATTCTATGAATGTGTAAGTAGGAATTATAAGTCTTTTCATCTACAGGTTCCTTCTAAATAAGGAGGGAAAGTCCATTGCCTTTTAATTTTTATAAATGGAACAATAGATCTCTCATGGGTATAATAAACTGATTTATCTGTGAAGCTTTTAATAGGTTTTAATTAAATTCTCTTTGCAAAGCAACTGAAATTTTGTTTGAAAGACAACACTTGCATATTAAAATGTCACTTTTTCCCCTGGGCTGCAATTAAGTTTAATTTAGATGGTTCCTTTAGATTTTTACTTTTCTTCTTCTGTTCATACTTACTATTGGATTCTGCCTTCGATTCCTTAGCTTAAATTTCACAGACTTTATTCTTACAGGCACAGAAGCCCATGAACAGACTTTATTTTTCTCTAAGTCCTTACCTTGGACCTAGCTATTAATTTCTAAATAACATTAACTTTGCCACGGCTTGACCAAAATCTGCTTCTTTGTAGATGAAGCCTGAACCCTAAACGTGGTTTATTCAGTTCAGAAAACTGCAACCTTCATTATTCTGGCCTTGAGAAGTATTATATTTTCCATGGATCATACTGCCCCTGAATTCCTCTTCTTAGCTTGTTGCTTTTGACTGCCTCTTTAGTACATTAACATACATAATTCTTACATAATTCAGCAAATTATTTTGGTTGTTTCTCTAATTCCCTTCACAGCTGCAGGCTGGATAGAACAGATCAGGTCAATATTGACTTCAGCCTCTGTGTCATAGTCATGAGTTAGTTTCATTCTTCAGCTACCAGCTTCTTCCACAAAGACTTTCTTACTTAATTCTGCCTTTCCTCTATAACATGAGAAACACTTCAGCAAACCTGAAAAAAATCCTTGCTTTTCCTCTTTCAAATCCCAATTTACAGCTCATCTCTACTGTGATCCTACAAAAGACAGATTTTGTGCTAAGGCAGATAAACTAAAACTATATATTCCCAATTCTTTTTTTTCCCCCTCCCCATGTAAAGTAATGCTGTCTGCTAGAACTTGTGCAGATAACAAAACTTTCTTGTTCCATTTCTTGCATTACTCATTTGTTTGAATATTTTATTTGTATATTTTTTCCTTTTCCTACCTGTGTTTTTAGATTACAGGGTTTAGGGGGCACAGGAGGAAGAGGTTCAAATATTTGGACCTCTGCCATGTGCCCATATTTGCTGTGATTGCTGAGTCACTGAAACTGATACATCATCGTATATTTGACTAGTCCATTCATGTCAGATAGATTTATGTGACCATGGGAAAATCAGGTAGGAATGTGTGGATTAAAAAAAAGACTGCTTGCTTTTTTTTCCCCTCCATTTTTTTTTTTTTACTCAATACTCTCTAGTTAAAACACAATCTTTTGTGATTGCCTAACACTGAAAATAGGAGAACTGTTGTTGAGTCACATAATCTCTCTCAATGCTAGCTCTTTATTTACAAAGTGGGGTTTGTAAATGTTCAAAATGTATAAAAATGTATAAATGTTTTGAGAGTGTTCTCTTCTGATATGCTTGTATGACATAATCCCTGGGACAACAATGCCTTGTCTCGGTCAGGATGTCTATATACTTGTGGAATATAAATAGCAAGTAAATATTTGTGCCACTAGTGTACACTTGCCAAAAATTTAATGACCGTCTGAACATCCCTGCACACATCCCAGAGCAATAATAGCTATCTGCAATGTAATGAGCTTGAAAACATTTGAGCAAATCTGTTGCATCAGGAGAAAGTTTCTTCTCTAGAATGCAACTGAGAGAGTTAACACGTATAAGGTATGTATTAATATAATATTTTATGTGACATAATATTTTATGTATGTGTGAATATGTCTTTCAAGATAGGTTTCAGAGCAGTTTTCTTCTGAATAACAACCCTCATCGTACCCAAATGCTATTTCCCTTGCTATTTTGTTTGCTGTGGCGGCACTTTGGCTTTCCAATACAAAGGTCATCTTTTGATTCTGTGCTGAATAGCTGATACAATCTCTGCTCAGAGGAGCTCTATAATTTTTGTTTAGTTAGCACTAGAGTGTGCTTTGATGTAATTTTCTCACTAGGAATAACATGTTTCTCAATCAATTGTCCTTTTGAACCTCACCCATTTTCCTGAGGAGAAAATGACAAATCACCTAAATAAGTGTGGCAGGAGTGAGGAGTTGGCTGATGACTGATTAAGGGCTTATTTCCTTTACTTTGTGTAGTGATACAGGGTGAGAAAAGTTCACTCCCTAACTGCAGGTGTGGCATGCTCTTCCATTTTGTGTGGTTTGTGTTGTTGCCATGAGGGTGTATCCATCTTTAACTAAACTCCCCCCTTGCTGGAAGGCTACAACCAGCTTCCACGAGTGAGGGTGCTGATCATTTATTCCTTGTTATTGCACCCAGTTATCCATTGTCTTCAGGCTTTCCATAGGCTCATGTAAGCTGATGGCTCAACTAGGGTGCTTCCCTACTAGGGTAGGAAACTTCCAGTTCAGCACAGTTCAGCAATTTTTTTTTTTTTTTTGAGAATGAGATAATCTTCAAAATGATTTTAAAGATTTAATCTCCAGCCTTGAAAGTTAGATGGGTGAGCCATTTAACTACAAAATGAGGCAATGCAGAGGGTTATGAGGTTTCTAAGCTCATTTGGGCAGCTGATGAATCAATCAAGCTAGTCAAATAGCCTGGCCCTTGAAGCATGATTTTAACAAACTAATCACAAGACAACTGGAATTGAGTGCAGCAGTTTTATTGAAAAAGTCCACAGGTGTGTGCAATTTCTTTATTAAAATGTTTTCAAATACACTGGACAAGGAGCAATTGATGATCAAGAGTTGTTCCTTTTTTATATGTTTTTATTTCCAAAACTATACAAACGTTGGAAAACTTTCCTTTTTCTCCATTTTAGCTATTAATAATTCTGTGGTGATAAGTTATATTTCTCCCTTTTCAATCTGAAAGCCCACTTTCCTGGAAGTGAGCTTTTACCTCTTTGACAATTAAAAAAAAGGTCAGTTGTATTTACATGTGCTCAAGGTTGCATAATCAAGCATCAATCATACAAGTTCTGAAACCCAGTGGATAAATGGTTTTCAAGATTCACCCAGGTGGATTAGAGGTTTTAAATACAGATAACTGCATCCATGTGATTAAGTAGCCAAGACACTCTTTGTTCCTTTTTATTTTCAAGGCTGTCTATAAACTGTGTGCTAGCCATGGTAAAGGTTTGTTTTAGTAAAGGTACTCACCAAGTGACAAGCAGCACTGACAACAACTATTGCTGATCAAAGACATGAATGGGCAGAGATTTGTGTGTGTATATATAATACAAAACCTAATGTTTCAAAATGAACTTGAACCTCTTACATAAAATAATGTCTAGAACAAAAGCTATTTTCTGGGCTGGATTAAAAAATTTTGAAAACTCCACAAACACTTGTGTAACAAAAAAAGAGCTCAACGTGGGAAAAGAACAAGAGAAACACGTGGATTAAGTTCAAAAGCTGATCTTGCAATGTATAATTGCTGGAAATTCTGCTGAAATATAGCAACATTATCAATGGAAAATGAAGGCTACAACTGCAGCAGACACATACAATATACTTTATGAGCTATTATATTGGCCATACAGATTTGTCTACATGTTATTTATTTGAGTCCTTAAGGCTTCTCTAATGTCTTACATGATAGTGCTGTCTGCTTTGATCTTCCATGCATGAGGGAAAGGGGTAATTTTTCAAGGGGAAAGAAAAAAAAATAAAGTTGTCCACATATCAATTACAATAGCACATCCAGAGACACAAAATAAAAGACAAAACTTTATGGTACCTTTGTTTCATTTATTTTGGCCCCCAAAAGATGCATGCACTAGACTTTATGTACTACAAGGTATTGAAATATTTACAGCATTGTACATGTGCTCTTAAAGGGATGGCAAAGGGAAAGGTCTATTTTTATCTCGGTGGGAGTAGAAGTTAACTTTCCTAGCTTAATAATACCTATTCAAAGTGAGAGATGACTCTTCCAAAAAGAAAAGCCCACAGAGAATAAAGCTATAGCATAATCATAGCCAATGTGAACAAACCGTACAGCACTTTACCTGGGTATTCCTCTCTTTCTCCCTCCTGTTTCAAATAGCAGTACCCACTATCAAGTGATGTTGCCCTGCTCCCCTTGCGGTGTCTGCTCTTCGTCTCTGTTCCAGGAGGTATAGCTGTATATTACCTGTTCATATGGTTTTTAGTTCAAATTATTTTGACATGTTGAATGGACATTTAATTCACAATAACCTGATGGAAATTTTTGGAGAAATGCTATGATTGATATTTACCAGGTTATGGCACTAATGAGTTCAGACCACTATAAAGCGCGTCATAAATACTTCAAGTGGGTTTAGGAAACTATCTATCTCTCTAAGAAATTCAGTGATTAAGGCTCATATCACTGATTTCCTTTTGCTTTTAAAGGTAAAGGTATGATACCCAATACACCAGGTTAAACAAACAGAAGGCAGTTGGGAAGAAGATTCGGGCATAGGAGTCCATTTTGGCAATGCGGATGTGTATTCTTCCATGCCTCCATGCTCCTGTTCGACAATCCTCAAAGCAGCAAAAAAAACTGGCACAGTCCTTGCCATCAAGACACTCATACCCATATTCTTCATCCCTTTCTTGGAGGTGTGTAGCATTGTTCATTTGAATAGTAGCTGATCGAGGCCGGATGTCAATTGTAGGTGCCTAAGATGGAGTGGCAAAAGAAAAAGGAAAAGGATGGCAGGAAGGAGAGACTGTTATTAGCACTAAACCAACAGGGAGATGGAGGCTAATGGTCAACATGTGAATGATGGTTCTGCATGGGGTATGTGGGAAATTGCTAAAGAGTTCTGATGGTAATATTACCTTGAACTTATTAAAAACCTTTGTATCATACACTTTATGAGAAAGCAGCACAAGTCAATATAAGTTAACAACTATGGACAGTTAGCTTCAAAACCAAGCTAAGTAAAAACTAGAAGTTAAAGGAAACATTAAGGAATGCAATTTATGTTATTTTGAATTTCTTTCGTGTCATATTTTGCATAACTGCTTCATATCTGAGAGCAATTTGTGTATTACACATAGAAGGTACTGAAATATTGAACTGGAAATGCAGGATTTTAATATAGGGCTACTTTGTGTTGAGACAGGAGCAAATCCGTGTACAGGAAAAAGAGGCAAATACTGGGTCTTTTGAATAAGCTTAGGAGAATCTCCATAGGACTCCAGTTGTTTGAATATATGCAGGTAATTGTCTACTAATGGTCACCAACTGGATGGTTCAACATGTTCCTAATTTGATATAGTAGCTGTACATCTATGTATACTACTGTGTGTGCATAGTACACACACATATATCTATTTGGGACAAATTGAGCAACTTAAGCATTTTCAACACATTAGAGAACTTGACAAACACTAGGATGACAGGCATTGAAATTTCCTGAAAAAACAACAATTCCATTCCATTAATATGTAAATTTCTTGGCTTTTATTTTATGTGGCTTTTTTTTTTTTTTTAATACCAAATCTTTGCATTTGTGAATAAAGATAAGGTTTATGTGGAACACAGCTAAATATATTTTTCTAATTTGCTAAAAGAGTATTGATCCAGTGACAATATTAAAAGTGCATATGCATCTTAAACCCTTTCAAAACTCTGACATTTTTTACATAAGGAACAGCATTTGACTAATTGACAATGACATTGAATTTTGCTCAGGTCAACATTGGAACAGATTTGTTTTTATAATTTAGAGTTAAATCACAAAGGTTAAAAAGGTGGAATCAGAGATGAGTTTTAAAAGGGTGTGTTGCAGGTTTCTGGTGTAGTTGGTGCTTTAGGATCTCATAGCAAATTAAGAAAGAGTGGAGCAGAAATGGTTTAGCATTAAATTATCTTAATTCATGTGATCCAATAATGCTGGTCACTCTTGAACTTAGGTTAAGTTCAGAACCATAGTGAATCATTATTTAGGCTGCTGAATCAACTCTACATATTGTTTAGAAATCTATAACCATTCCACTTAATTGGGAATTTACATTGAGTAGAATGCTCAGATGTCTCATTTAAAAAAAACCAGCAAAATACCATTCTCATATAAACTCTAATAGGTAAATTCAGCAGTCGCATGCAGTGAATTTCCATTCCAAAAAACATTATACCTTGAAGGAAAACATCCGAAGAAGCTTTCATTTTGTAGACAGAAAAGAGAATCAGAAGGTTTTGGTTTAAAATAAATAAAGAAAGGAAGGAAAGAAAGAAAGAGACAAAAATAATGTAAATTAAAAATATGTTTCTAAAACAGCACATCAAAAAGAACTAAATTTATAGAAAGGTTGGGATAATAGCAATTTAAACAAATATCTCTAATATAAAATCACCATATTTTCATCTTGTCACTGTCTTGTAACTACATCTGGGTAAAGACATAAGATTTCAAATGCCTTTTAGATCCTTTCATGTTCCCAGGGGATTCCAGTCTTTTATGCAGAGCTGTTTTGAAAGAGACCATTCACAGTTCATAATAACACTGTTTTAGAAAAAATTATTTTTACCTACGGGTTGTGCTGAACATTCTACTTTTAATTTTTTAAGACTGAGTAAGATCCTGGCAGTCATATATAGTCCTGTTTGTCCCCAGATGCTCACAGATAAGTAATGTAAAGAACAAGTAATTTCTCCTTATATGGATGTCTTTCAGTGAGACAAAATAATCAGGTAATCTTTACTCCTTTAATTATCTGTGAAGTATACACATGAACACACAGAGACAGCCTTTTATTCTGGTCTAGGACAGGTCAGGATGCATCACTCTCCAAAAGTGCTTTTTTCTTTCTTTTGACCATTAGAGAGGCCTATGATCAAATCCAGCTTAGCTTACCTAAAGTTTGGTAAGAATTCTTCCTCTATAGTCTCAGAGATGTTTTTCTGCCTGCTTATCCACTACAGAGAACATTTGTGTTTTTTTTAGTCTATTTCACAACCATTTTTATAGTTAAAAATATAGCAATAATGTGTAATGAAAGATTTTTTGATTACTTTTTTCTATTTTTTTTTTTTGTGCCATATGTTATAACTAAAATAGAATACCTTCAAAAGTCCTTGACAATTTTTGCAGAGCAAATCCATATGACTTCATTGTTTCTTAGATGCCCAAAACAGATTAAAAAACACTCTATTAATGTAAAACACTTGTTCTTCACATTTTGGTGTTTGAGTTTTTTGTGATTGTTGGTTTAGTTTGGTTTGGTTTGGTTTGGTTTGGTTTTTTTAGGTGATTTGGCTGCATTTTCCTCTAGGTTTTTACACTACTTCTTTTCACTTCAGAAGTTCTAGAAAACAGACTTTTCAGCTCAATTCCAAAGGCAAGGAGAAATCTGTCCTGGACAAAATAAGCAACAAACTTTTTTCCTATCTGGGAAAAATCCCAAACCCCTACTGAAAGTATTTCCAGTGTTTGCTTGTTTGTTTGTTTGGTTTTTTTATTGTGGCTATTATATATTTTTTTTATTATTATTGTGTAACATGTATCCATCAGTAATATGGTAAACTACTAGCTAAATCACTTTCTAAGGGAGAGAAGTAGATAAAGGGGGTAAGAAATATAAGAAAAGGAAGATAAGGAAATGATGAAAAGGAAACAGATGCTTACAGGGAAAATAGAAAAAAAAAGACATGCCTAGTTTGAATATAGAAGTTGAACTGTGGTCCTGATAAGAAAAACAGAGTTATGTCAATAATATGGACATAAGTTAGTGGCAGAGTACATTGTTAAAGCTAAGCCAGAGAAGCTAACAGTTGTTCCATAAAGGTCACAGCAAGAGTGCCATCGACAACATTAATAATGGTTTTGGTGATAGTTGTGATTTGCAGAACACTTTGGTTAAAAGTATCCTTATTCTAAGAAATTAATTTATCTGGCATCCATAGCACTGTAATATGTTAGGTTTTCATTCTCAAGGTGTATTTGTATTCCTATTAATATAAAAGGAAGAGTACATAAGTAATTACTAAGTTTGAAAAGGAAGTACAAGCATAAAGAGGGAATTTAAAAGCTCTCTCAGAAAACCTAATTGAATTTTAGACATTGCTGGTAAAAAGATACATACTGGGTTTTTCTTCTTTTTGTCTTTGTCCTTGCTTGGCTTTCTATTGCTGACAAAGTAGTGCAAAGTTCCATATTCCACCAGTGCAGAGAAAACAAAAATAAAGCAGACTGACACAAAAAGATCCATTGCTGTCACGTAGGAGACTTTGGGTAGAGATTTACGAGCAATTGTACTTAGAGTGGTCATTGTCAGGACAGTTGTAATACCTGTTAGATAGAGAAAAAGAGAATTATTCTTACTTAAGTAACTGATTTTACCAGTTATCTCTCTCTGACTGCTTTTGAAGTAGGCCTTCAGTTAAAACATATATAGCAAAGTGTACTTGTTTGGGG
>NW_008598450.1:0-68904 GCF_000691845.1 Merops nubicus
CCTTGGCAGCCGGCGCGGCGCGGTAACTTCGCCGGCGCGGCGACGGCGATCCCCGGCGCGCCAAACCACGTCTTCCACCGCCCTTCTCTGCCTTTGAATCACCGCTTGCTCAATCTATGGTTGGTAGGGCATAACCCGAACGACCACCGTGCGCTCTTTTCGGTCTGCAGCGGGAATAACCGCCAGGACCCGGTTCCTCGCTCCGAGCCTGTCTCATTAATATTCTTTTCCCCACTTGCCCATTGGCACAGTCTAATTGAAATGCAGGGAGAAGAAAAGTCTGTCATTTAAAGTGAGCTCAGGATGCAGGCAGCCAGGAAAACAAACCTTGCTGGTTTTGCTCGGGTTGCGTTACTTTCTGTTGCATTGCTTTCTAAAGCACGTTGCCCTCTTTTCCGATACCCAGTCCTTTGGTAGTAACTGGACCACTGCTAGGATTCATTCCCGTTGATTTTAGATTTTTCCAGTGCAAGTAGATCAGGACAAGCTTGACAATTAAAGATAAGAGTTTATATTTAGTGTACCCTCATTTTGCATTGCTAACTCGGAAATAATTAAATAACACCAGCAGTAACGCAGCTTTTTTTTTTTTTTCACCATTCTCCATCCATCTCCTCACCTTTCAATCCGTTAATTGCAGAAAACACAGCTCTCAATTATCATATTAACATCGCAGGCCTACCTGCTTACTGCATTTTGCCTGAAGTTGTTTTACTGAAGTTTGCTTCTGAATCATTGCCAGTTCCAAAATGAACATGTGAACTTGCATGCACAGATGTAGTGGGGAAAGAAAGAAGGGAAAAAACAAAAAAAAAAGAAAAGTGAAAAAATTTTTTTCTTCAGTTAGCTATAGAATCAACCACAAAACCTGGAAGATTATTTTTCCTACTCTCCTTTCTCCTATTTTTCCTTTGTTCCTGCTTCCTAATTGTTGCTGCTTACAACTGGAGGTGCCCTTGTTTTCCTTTTCCTTTAGTGGCTTAATGACTCCACAGCAAGTCACCAGAGACAAGGAAGAGAAGTGCTTGGGCTGTCAAGACAATTTGGTGCTTCCAACTTTGAGATATTTCATAACTTGCAGTAAGACTGAGAAGAGAGAGGGAACAAGCTGGATGTCTTTATTTTTTAAATAACCAGTAAAATGACAGCTCAGACTGTGGGAAATTACAACAATAAGGACACAAGTGCAAAAAATGAGATCCAAAGAACACTCATTCAGCAGCCATCTAACCCTGGCCATATCTAAGGTACAAGGTCTTCATCTTTCCCTGTCCAAAATATGCTCTGCCCACGGTTCTTCATTCTCTGATCTTTTAAGCATATGTGGTCAATCTGAAGTCTTTTTTGGATCTGCCTGTAAGTCCCCATGTATTAGGAATTAACAACTGATACAAAAGGCAGAACTGACCCTCATAGTAAAGAAAACTAGTTTTAACTAGTTGTCCTAAGGAAGAGTGACTTCATAAATATCTGTATGCAGAAAAAAAAAAAGTCATTAAAAGTGAAAAGCCTTTGTGATTCATTCTTACATGAAATACATCACATAATAGAAGCAGAATAGTTTTTTTTCACTGGTTCTCATGGTATTCCTTCCCAAAAGACACTCAAGTAACCATAATAACACAACAAGAGTCTAATCTTTGTACATGGCCTGCATCAAAAAAAAAAAAAAAATAGAAAAACATATTTGTTAAAGAAAGCAGTCACCAAGGCTCCTTGTTGCTGTGATAGCATACTGTCATTCTTCAAAAGCCACATGGGATAGGTATGTATTTATAACGAGCTTGTGCTCAAAGCCTTCCCCCAGAAAAATATGCTGGGTTCTAGGCTCTAATCACAATTATGATCTGTGATGTTCTTTGAGTTTTACCATAGCTTCATGCATTGAAGTCGTACTTCAGATAAACCACATTTCTTTAAAGTACTAGAAACTTGAAAATTTCAACTTTTCATTCTCAAACAAGTTGGATAGCCCCATGGGTCATCCCATGTCACAGGGAAGCTGAGTACAGGGACAGGTAACTGAGGCATTGTGTGAGAGATCAGAGGCAATATGATTACTAGCAGAGAGAAGGTTCTTTGAGATAGTCCCACACCCTTATTACCCATGCTGCAGATGAACCTGAAGGTATTTGAAGAGGATGGTATGGTATTGCTGGGATTTTATTGTTTTATTTAGCTACATGCATGCATGTCTCACAAATGTTAGATATATTAGCTCTTCTTGGTTAGAAACTGCACTTGAGCTCCCTCAGGCGCAACAAGGGATTCTCTCCTACCTTCTGCATTATTATTTGTGGAATGGTATTGAGTGACGTCATTCATTACTGAATTTCAGTTGGCATGGAGTCATATGTGGCATTCAGCATGTCACCTGGGTTTGTAAGTTCTGGTGCAAGTACCCTGGAAGGTTATATCATTGGTTTGAAGAGGACTTGAAAGAAGCCACTGGAAGGCAGCAGGTCTACAAACTGTTGCTTTCAAAGTATAAACAAATAATTTTCTTTAAAAGATTTTACTTATTTTCTTCTATATTTGCTGAAATACATAAAGATAATTCAATCTCTATTTTGATACTCAAAAATACCTTAAAACGAAAAAGAAACTTACAATCCTATTATTCGCCCTTGCCAAGGATCTCGAAGGTGTGCACACTGACAAATGGTGCTTCACAATACTTTTGTGAGACTGGAATTACTTGCTCTGTGAGGACAAATTGAATACACAGGACGGGTATGTGACATTTTGTACACGCTTCTTCCAGTTTCAAGGTAATAGAATCACCGGAAAGGTTAAGCCCAGGCTACCCATTCTCCTTACCACAAAATATTCAATCGGATGCTTTCTTTAATATCTTACTTGAAAGAATCATTTAAAGGACAAAGTTGCACCATCCCTCAGGCACAATAAATTACTCAAAAACCAATACCTCCAATTCATAGTTGGTAGGGAGTTAGCGCTAAACATTTCCTGTCGTGGACGTAAGCAAGTAACGCAAACCAGAACTTTACACAATATGCTGATCTGGGGTGCATTCTGCAGTGTACTAGTTCCAAAAATTTTGGCAGATCGAGGTAATCATCATATACTTTGTGCTGCTTAAGAATAATCCGCACCCTTATATCTAGGCCAGCAACACTCTTAGCTCTAAGGATAAAAACAATAATCATTGGAGTTCAGTGAAGTGATGCATCGATGTGAGAACTGAGGTGATATATCAGAAACTTTTATGTATGATAGAGCAGTGGATTTTATTTTAGTATTAAGTATGGTGTTTTATAACTCTCTTAATCTCTAAAAAGGCATAAAACACACCTCTCAGTCAATATGTTAATTATTGGAAAGACTATTTCTTTGAAAGTTTCTATTTGTATTAATTAAAGAGTTAATTCTCCATGTATAAATGCAAGTGTTTAAGATATGTAATCAAGGTACAATATCTATCTCATTTTAAACATGTATGTTATTTTTAAATTTATGTGAATAATGACAAAATAAAAAGTTGTAGAGGGGGAATTAGTTTTTGACCAAGACATTACATAGGCTGGTTCATCATGCAGCTACATAAATGCTAATATGAGCAAAAAAGAAGGGAAGAGCTGCCTCCTTTTAGGAGCAGCTCTACATTATGTCACATTGAATTACGATGGAAATAAGATTTCTGCAAGAAAAGATGACTCAGGTCTCCAGAACTCATCTAGTCACTGCCTTTCTGCAGGATTGCACCCCATATCCCTCAGAGAGCTGAAATTATTTTAAGATGCACCATGCAACAATAGATAATGGTATAATAAAAAGGAAAACATAAAAATTCTTACAGCCTTATGAGGTATCCACTGTTATAAGTGCCTGAGCAACTTTTAATCTTTATGTTTTTCCATCTAGCTGGTATTGCAAGACTAGGAAGAGTTATGCTTGTTTAAAAGCTCTAAGTAACATACACACTTCCTGATTGAAGAGCAGAAGTGAATAGCCGGGGTGAGCTTTACTTTAACTGTCTATAATCAGCTTTGAGTTGTTTTCCAAAGTGCACTGTGAAGTTCAGCAGAACAGGAAATTAAAAGGAGCTTTCTCATCTTCCATACTGATGCGTGGGTTTTCTTTCCCGGGATTATACTTCTCCCAAATTTGAATCTTAAAAGCTACATGAAGATTTTTAGTCTTCTCTAAATACACCAAGATCTACAGAAAGAATGAGTGGAGAATCTTTGTTATCTACCAGGAGTAGCAAAACTTGCATCATCCTTTTATAGGAGGTCTTCTTCAACAGGACAAACACAAGGCAAGCAGCAGAGGGCAATGCAACATACGCACTGCCTGGGACAGGAGAGCTCAGATAAATGGAATTGGTCCATAACTCTTGGTTTGAGTGAGAGGAAGGGGCGATCTGCTTTTTATGAAGCCAACATTGTTCTTCAGCTGCAAATTCATGTTTCCGCATCTTTGGGGAGATCACATCACAGCAGGCAGAAAGTGAGTTTACAGAAAAACAAAATCTTTGCTTGGGTAGACAAGTCAGAATACAGAAAATACAAATATATGTTATTTCACAAATACCATTACATTTGTGTTACTTGTACAAATACAGTCTATTTTATTTTTCAGCTGTTCACTCAAGTATTCCTTGGACTCTTAAGATGTTTTTCATGTAAAGCAACACAGATCTCTAAAGTTTTCTATTCCAGGTGCCCAGCTTGTGGCAAGTAGATCTTGTTTATTTGGGGGATAGTAATATATAGCGTTTCTAAAAACAGCATTGCAACACAGAAGTACTTGGAGATTGATTTTGTTTGAGTATATTTTGAAGTTCAAAGACAAGTCCTCTTCTATTGCTACAATGAGATTGCTATTCAGAGAAATTTTTACAGATATAGGGCTAGTTATGATCAACCTTTTTTTCATGCATATGAAGAAAGGAGAGACACTAGACTTTGTGTTGCCCACAACATTGCCATATGCTGGAAATACTGGCAGTCTGGAAATGCCATCTCTGTCTTTGCTTCTGCAGATGCCTCATGTCCCCTCTTCTTTAGCTCATATTGGCCATCCTAAATGATGTTCAGTGCACACAAATTTACTAATGACCAATGAATTTGCCTAAGCCTTAAGGCCTCAGATGACTACTGAGAGAGTGTGCTTCTGCACATCTTTTACCCCCACCTTAATGCAGTCTGTAGGCAGATGATTCAACTGAGCATGGTATTTCTATGTCTAAAATATTTAATTGATTAGTTAAATTCTGCTTCTGAAGACTCCATAGGATAAAAGAGTAGTAAAATCAAGCAGAAAGTCAAATGGAATATTGCAGGACAAACAAATGGATTACAAAAGGAATGAGTATTCTAGACAAACTGGTTTAAAGGATACTGTCTTTTGTGAATAAACACAAGTTACTCTAGAGAAAAAATAAAAAAGGCATGATACAGACCTTCAGATTGCCTGAAAACTGCTGAAAATGGCAGTGCTGGCAGTGACAGATTTTGAACAGAGGAAATCGTGAGGGGTTTTTTTTATTCCTACCATTGAATTTTGAATTATTTTTTTTTTAAAAAAGATGCTTTTCTCAAGTCCTGATACAAAATTTCAGCCTTTGTCCTAAATTCAATGCTGCTTTAAAAAACGGCCAGAATTCATTTAGCAGTCTGTTCAGTAACTGCTACTAGTCAGGAAAGCTTTTTGCTGCTGATCCAAGATTACTTTATCTTGGGTGGCAAAAAAGCTGCATTTTGAAATTGATTCTGCCTCCCAGGACTTCAAAGAGTTTCCTCCTGTCTGTGACTAATGTTAGCTAAAACACAAGCGAAGGTGTTCTTCTATCACAAACAACAAATAATACAAAGACAGTTCTAACATGAAATGTCTTGCCTAGATTCAACAAGAACAACAAAAAAAATCACATTGCTCCATCCTGACTCGACACAAATGTAGCTGCATTGTCTATGGTCTAGATAGCAAAATTTAGGACAAAGACTATTGTTCTGTGTCCCATGTTTGTTAGATAAAACATAAACCACACAGTTGCTCATGGCTATAGCTGTAGCCTGTGACAGTTTGCTCACACTTTGCAAGAACATTGAGCTATTTATAAACATATCTGGGTTAAGTAATTGCCATTATAGTATTTCCATACATTTAAATGAATTTACTTTTTCTGCACACGGCAGATGACTTATTATTCAACGTGACAATTAAATCACAGTAAAGACATTTGCATAAACAAGCTGCTAGATTTCAGTACCTGCTCTGTGTGTTGCTGTTTCTTAAATTGCCCCTTGCTGTACAAACAGATAGAGAGATCAGGAGACTCCCTAATTGTGCAGATGAGATTCACCCTATCTCATGAGGATCTGGTTAGATGGATTCTCACCAAACCTGCTGGAGGAGACTGAAGTACCCAAGGATGCACAAATCCAAAATGCTCCTAGCACACACCCAGGCTGGCAGTGTGACTCTTTCCTGTACTCTTCTGTCGTTACCGACACCCGATCCCCGGGATCTCTGCCACCCAACCTCTGCCGTTGGGGACCATCACAGACACAGGCTTCAATGTGGAGGATGCTGAAAATGGCGTTTATTGCGCAGCTGCAATTGCTGATCTCTGACAAGCCAGGCCCACAGTGCCCCTCGTGGGCGGTCTGAGCTTTCCGTTACATCGCCAGATCTTCCGCACGCCAACCCCTGCCTAGGGCGGGCTCTGCTCACCACAACACTCTTCCATGCTTCAGTGCAGGAGATCTTAATGTGAACAAAGGTTCTCCATTTCATCTCTACTCACTTCCGAACGTCCAAGTTCAAAATACAGTCTAGGGCATGAGTAAAAGCATCAGACTTCTGCAGCTATCAGTCCATCTGTGTTTCATTGCTTTGAGAATTTCTGGGCTGAATTTTTTTGAGAGACCTTATCCCTCTCTACAACTACCTGAAAAGAGATTGTAGCAAAGTGGGTGTTGGTTTGTTCTCCCATGTAACAAACTATAGGGCAGGAGGAAATGGCCTCAAGTTGTGCCAGGGGAGGTTTATATTGGATATTTGGAAAAATTTCTTCACTGAAAGGGTTGTCAAGCCCCAGAAGAGGTTGCCCAGGGCAGTGGTGGAGTGACCATCCCTGGAGGTGTTTAAAAGTCATGTAAGTGTGGCATTTAGGGATGTGGTTTAGTGGTGACCAGGCAGTGCTGTGTTAATGGTTGGGCTGGATGATCTTGAAGCCAATCTCTTGAAGCCGATCTCTTCCAGACAGAACAACTTTATGATTCTATGAAAATAAATAAATAACCACATAAATGAATGACACTTGGATGGCAGGCCTGATTTTGCTTCCACTCCTTTCAAGCAATGAATCACCAGTGAAATAGAGGTGACTCACTGAGGGAATCCAAAGCATGCTTTCTCTTTCATATGAGTCTGCAGTAGCCATCCGTGCTCTAAAGGGGGAGAAAACTAGTCTGCATTTTAATATTCATTTCCATGACACTGAGTCAAAACCGTCTGTAAGTGCAAAGGGATTTTTAAAGAAAAGCAGAGCTGCCCTCATATCTCACTAACACAGTGAGAATGTATAAATAGTTGCACATAGCAGATAGTTTGTGTCAACACAGTATTGTACTTGTGAGCATCTGGGTAGCAAGTGTTTGACCCAAGAGAGCAACAGAGCAACTGCTAGCAGAATATGCTGCTGTCTACAAAGTAAGCGCTGTGTTACCCAAAAGCTCTGGATGGTGCTATTCAAATCTGGCACACAAAAAGAGGTGTCCAGGGCAAGAGTTTATTAAACATAATCAAGATTATTTGAGAGGAGAGAACTTATGTCCTTTCCAATTGATTCTGTGGTTCCTGGCTTTGTTCTTTGAGCTCTTGTTGATGGTCCCTACTCTCTAAGAACCTGGGCAGGTCCTCACCTTAGCCTGGCCAATCCCTGGCCTGGGTGGACAAAGTTGCATGCCATATTTGGGAACTTGGGAACCTGGCAACAGGCTCTCCCCTCTTCCCAGGTGGCACTCCATGGAATTTTCTCACTTCACCACCCAGTTTCCATGGTTGGATCTGGTGCATTGCAAGTCTCCTTTTTTCCTGGGAAGCCCTAAGGGATGTTGTGGCGGCACAGGGGCAACTCTTTCACACACTGTCCTGAGGAACTCAATATCATGTCTGAAGGAGGAAGCTTCTAGCTTGCCCTGTATTACCACTGTATCAAAAAGCAGGCACGAATACAGCCAGAAGTCACAAACACACCCATTAGCCAGTGCAAGAGCCTCCTGAGTGCTGGCTCTCCATAAAAGCATGAATCTGTTCTCATGAACACCGGAGGCAGAGGGGCAGTGATCTGGGATGTGGGAGACTGCAGAGATACAGAGAAAAAGTCTTTTTTTATTTAATTTGCCAAGCCACATATCACCAACTTCCAACTCTACACTCTTCACAGAACTCCATCTCCTCTCTTTTGCTTCCCATTTATCACAGGCAGCAGTTCATCAGGAACCTCATATCATCATATCCTTGATTATTTGTGGGGCTTTTTAATTATCCATCTGCCCAGCAGGATTATTTCCACAGAGAAATGTGATGGCTGTTAAAATTTCCCATCAGTTCCCCTTCAAGGAGAGAATTGTAGTTGAATGGAGTCTTATTTAATTTTTGAGATTTTAAAGGACTAGCAGGGGGCTCTGTTTGCATAAAAATCTTTCTATTGGTCTAAGTCTAAAGACTACATTATAATAAGTATTCAGCTAAGAGATCAGTCTGCCAAAAAACACTAACAGCCTATGTGCAAAAAGCTGAAGAAAACATGCAAAATAGTTTTCATGCATTGTTTATACAACTCTGTTAGAGATGTACCTGCAACCCAATTTGGCAGACATAGCTTTCGCACATTTTCACTGGAATAGTTTGGATTGCAGAGAACAGCTCTCTTCCCTGATTTATGTTTCTTCATCCAACCCCTCACAAGTACATTCAGGAAATGGGGTGTATTAAATTCATTTTTTTCTGCAGAGCAGCGGTTGCATCTTTAATTCAGGCATAAACACGTTTCCTCAAATTCATTCTTATCATGTATAAAACAAACAAACAACTCCAAAACAAAGTCAAATGGATTGAGTTATCCAAAGAGACCGTGAAGAATTTTTTCTTTAAATTCATCTCTCTTACCCAACTGCCTTCCTTCTGTGGGGTGATTTTCTTCTCAGCTTACTGTATTTTCTGCCAGCCTGTTCCATTCTAAGAAAGAAATCACAGGCTTCAGGTTTTCCCTCTGTTGCATCATAAATACTTGGGAAAAATTACTGTTTCGAAGTTAAATTTTGCTCAATACTTTTCATTTCATGCTGTGTACTTTATTTTAAATGGAAAATGAGGCTTTGATGTTCCATCACTTAAGAGAAACTGAAAAAATATTCTTGCAATGAAGAATCTTGTACTTCATTAAAACACCAACAGTGTTAAAAACATGTCTCAAAAGGCATGACCAATACTTGTAAAGCCAAGTAACTCTCCTCATATGACACAACATGGTTTTATTTGGCTGAAAGACTAAATGTAAGTTGTCCCTGAATACTATTCCAAGACATTATTTAAACGAACTGCTTGTTTGCAATTTTAATGACTTTAAATATTTTGTACATCAACTGTCTCACAAATGTACTTCACAAAACGTTTCTCTTAATCATATGTATCCAACTAAACATCGTTACTACGTCTCCTCAAGTTCTTAGGTATCTCTGAATTCCAGTCATTCAGCAAACCAAGCTGTAGTGTTAAAATCCCAACCAATGCTCTTGACGTCCACAGGGCCCATAAATCTTTCCAAGACTTTTTACTTCAGAGACTGATTTGAAGGTAAGTCCTTTGGACATATTTCACAGAAGAATGGCAGGGACTAGCACATTATTCCACCCAAATAAATGAAGTTATGCTTGAATGAGAGTATCCCTATACTGCAGTTACTTGGGATAGATATGTGAAGAAGCTTTGAAGTAGCTCAGATTCTGTTAACAGTGTAGGGTTTGATAGTACGAGCCACAAAAGTTGCTCAATAAAGTTGGCACTTTTGAGACAGAATTTTTGCAACAGCCTGCACAAATAATGGGAGGTAACTGCAGCAAACCATGACTTTAGTGCTTTTAATTTAGGTTTGTCTTCAAGTTACTCTACACTAGCTGTATCAAGATGAGTGTCTCTAAAAAATTCATTACGTTTGTACAGTTTTCATGAAACATATTGCAAGTTTTGCCTGTGCTGTGTAATCTCTCTCCTACTTGTATTTTGATGGACTATGTACAGAAAAATGAATACATTACCATTTAAAAAAAAAAAAAAAAAAAAAAGTGATCTCCTACATGTATTGGTTTTGGAATAATCCTGAAGTATTATGAGATCATGGAAGGAGTATTAGCATAATGTATTTATACAAGGACAATGTATATTTAATCAGTACTTAATGGTGATATAATAATAGGTTTCCCCATAAAGACTGACAATACGATTTTCAACTTCCTGAATTAATAATCTTCCAGAATACTGAAGACCGTTATTTCACTTCACTCACATGCAGGAAGAAGATACCTTTTTCTGTGCAAGTAAGGAAACCGCTAAAACAAATCAAAGTCGTGGGCAGACAGTACAGACAACTAATTAACTCAAGGTGAGTAACCCAGGAAAAGTAATGTTGAATTTGGTGTAGTCCAGAGACTTCAATGGTAATAGTTTAAAATGCAGCATTTATGGCCTTGAGTAGTTAAGACCTTGTGAATTACTACATTCTTTTCAGAAGTCATGAAACATCAAAAACAAGAGGTATAGGAATAGATCTGTCTACAAAGTGATAGGAAAGAGAAAGGAAGAGCTCTCATTGCATTTGTAAAAGGACAAGATTCCTCTAAGGTCCTCAAAGCCTATCCAGGAGACAGCAACCACTACAACTACACTATGAACAGGGCCATGGTTGTAGTAAGATTCTCAAAAGAACATGTGCAGGGCTCCAGGCATGACTTAGGTGGTGTGCCTAGTGGTTGCCCCACTGTGGCAGTGCACAGTGTGTCCCATATCTGTAAATAGCTCTTTTTATATTGTTGCTAAATTCAATGTTCATTAGCCAGAAACAGGGAAGAAAGATGGTTCTGAGTCACTGATGTAAAAGGCACCATAAAGCAAATGCGATCCTAGGACACACCAGGAAGGTTTTTTCAGGTTAAATAAAGCTTTAATACCTCTGTATAAAATGCATGTGTGACTGTCAGGAATAATAAAGATCAGCTTTTAAACTGGTGTTTCAGAAGGAGGAATTGAAACCTAGAACATGTATCCAAAAGGGACACTGAAATAACAGGGCTAGTTGTATTTCAGAAGAAGGTTGAGACTTGTCTTCCTGTGCCTTCTATAGTGAAGGCTGAAGCAGGAGGGGCAGACAGAATAGAAACACTGACAAGGTGTCTCTAGAAAACACCAAAGTAAAAAAAGAGATAGTGCTACTGAAGGACAAAAGGAGTAGGTATCCACAGTTCCTGAACAGATGTACCCACGAATTTATAGGGTTTCCAGCAAAGTGCAACAGCTGCAACAGGAGACTGTGAGAGGGACAAACACAGTAGCTAGTAAGCAAAAGGGAGCAAAGCTGAAGTTTGAACAAAGAGCTCCCTTTGGATCCTCCTGGATGTTTGTTATTCTGAGACACGTTTCTCATTATTTACACTTTAAAAGCTTTGACTGGACACCTCTCTTCCATCATCTCCAACAGTATGGTCTACTGAATGAGAGCGTTGACTGAGAAAGCTTTTGACAGGAACAAAGTGTTTTACCTCTATACATCTTGAATATTTCAGCACTATTGCTTGTTTATAGAAGAAAAAAATAGAACTAATTAGCAATAGCAATAATATTAGAATAAACAGTAAAAAACTGAGGAGTACACTTTATCATAAGAGCCTACAGACACTTTTGATGAATGTCAGTCTGCCAACAATGATAGCTTTTCTTGCACAGGTATTTACATACCATCTCTGTTCAGTTTTTGGACAAAGCTGTCTTTGCAGACAATTGCATTTTAGTAGAACAAATAATGTGTATTGATTCCATCTCAAACATACAAATGAAACCTGCCCTTTTCAAAGTAACCTTATTCTCTCAGCTGATTATGATTAAGGAAAAGATATAATATTAAAATATGTTGTGTAAGCAGCTTTATTATGCTAAATATGTTCCATGTCTACTCTAGAGTTTTTAAATATACAATGACATTTTTTTTTTAAGATTTCTTAGCTGGTTGAGACAAACTCTACCTTCTTCCAAAGACATAAAGAACAAGACTACAGCTCATTCCCTTGTTTAATAAGATTAGGAATTTCCCCTTAATTTCCAATATACATTCAGTGACATCACAGTTGCATATTTTCTAACAATATATGTTCTGAATGCCTTAGAAGGGTAAAACAAGGGCTTACATAAATCAGCAGTAAGTGAGGTTTCTCAAGTTTTGTGTAAATGTATGTATGGGTGAAGATCAAGTGTGGAGATTATCTGCTGAATGAAGGAGTATTTTTACAAAACTGCCAAAGTATTTTTAAAACAATATTTTTAATTATATACCATCTTATTGCAGTTTTACTGTATAGTAAGAATTACTGGTCCTACAACATCACTGTGATTTCTTTTAAATGCTACTCCCTCAAATTTATTCTTTCTCCATCACAGAGAGTGAGCTACAATTTTTGTGTTTGTACACTCTACAAACTGTGACTGATGAGGCCTAATCATGATTAAGCAGATATGCATTTTTCATTTCCATCCTAAAAGGGATCAAGAAAGTAAAAATGAATGGAAACAGTATAGCAAAGTCATTTAAGAATTAATGTGATCAGAATCTGTATCCCTCTTACTATACCCAGACCTTCCAAAAGCAAATGGCTAATATATTCCAGCCACCGGCAAGCAAAGAATAGATAATAAATCTCAGAGAAATGAAAGGTTAATGGACGACCATAATAAGGAAAGAAAATTGTCTCACAAATTCAATTAGGAACTTTGATATCTAAGGCTAAAAGTAGAAACCAGACATTCAGAGATACCTGGATGTAGAATTGTTACGTCATTGAAGCAAGAAAATGTAGAACACTACGCCTTTTAGTAGAGACAAGTCAGTTCTACACAGGTGGAGGAGGAACAGAAGTATCTAATCCATTGCAAAAGCTTCTTTACTAGCTGGGCTGGATACTGGTGTTTTGCTATGTTAAAACTGGATTTAACATTTGCAGATTTCCTATTTAAGATTCCAGATTTCACCTCACAAAGCTGTTCTCAGTGGTTAGGAATCCCCCCCTCTCTTCCTTTCTTATGAGTTGAGGTATGCCCCAAAGAAGTCTGCAGGCTTCTTTTCAACTTTGATTAGTTAAAATAAACAGGCAAGACTAAACACAGAGAATGAAACAGTTTGGTATGACTCTGAGCTGTTGCTTATATGGGATGCAGCTAACAGAGTAGCTAGTAAATGCTATCAACTCGCTTCCAGTGCCTTATCCAGAATTAAGTACTAGAAATACAGAAAAGTTTGTGCAAAACTGTATTTTCTGATTTTATAAAACACAATATCCTTGTTTTAAAGAAGAATATACTGGTATAAATTATTAGGGCACTCAAAAAGCTTGAAACTAGAATACGTGCCTCTCTGCAGCAAAAAGCAATCAGGATAAAATAAAGTATCTCCTGGAGCTCAAGGAATAGTTGTTCACACTTTCGGCCAGGAGAGGGACTGCTGAAGTCTGAGTTATGCTCTGCCCAGCAGAAGCTGCCTTAGTTATGCAGAAAAGGCACTTCCAGGGCATTGCTGCTGCCAGGTAAAGAGTTCTGCTTTTGATACTAAACTGCAGCATGAAAGCTGTCCACCTAGAGATTCAGTTAAGTGCCCAAGCTTTCAAAAAAGGCACCACCCCTACCCCCCAATACTGCATTTTCCCATAGTGGATAAAGTAATTTAGACTTGAATCCCTTTAAATAGATTTAAAATGAAAAAAAAAAAAACAAACAAAACAACAACAACAACAAAAAAAAACAGAAAAAAAAATAAAAGGTTAGAAACAAATTGTACAGCAATTACAATACAATTAAATCTCGTCAGTACTCAGTTTGTAGATAGGCTGACACTAAAAGTCGGCCAATGGTCAGTCTTCCTCTCCTTTCCTTACCTGTCAGGCAAGCCTTTGGCCGTCTCTATACATTCTCTGTTTCACTGAACAAGTGCAGCCTAAACCACTAGTTCAGGTATCTATGAAAACACAATTATCATCTTCATAACTTTTATGCTTCCATAAAGAGTCCAGATTTCCAAATAAAGCTCAGAAACACATTTTTTTATCATGCTTCTCTTCCCTCCTTTTGTACAATGACCTAATGTAGTTAGGTTTCAACCTTTCTCAATTTTCAGACCTTCCAAAACCTCCCGGTGGAAATGTAGAGTAAACTTAAGCCTACTAAAAACGTACTTTTTATGGTTCCATTTCTCAAATGCTTAGGGGACAGATCCATAGACTTTACAAATTAAAAACTGCCATAGTGTCCAAGCCTTATCTTGATTACAACCAACCAGTGAATGTGTCTTGCAGCTCTAACTATACCATTTGATTTTCTGGGTCTGCCTGGAGGTAGAAGGATATAATTCCCACTTAAACTTCATCAAATTGGTGAAAATCGGCTCACATATATTGAACGGAATTGTGTACTTGATCATCAGAGCTTTGCTAATAGTGATTCTTTTCAAAGGGATATACCAATTCGAAAGTCAGCTAGTCTCTTTATTCCCATGAAGAAAAGGAAAACATATCGAAGTCAAGAAGTCTCTTTAACTCTAAGCACATTCTTCAGGGCCTGAAGACTAGTATTCTGGAGAGCAAACTCCCCTTCTTCATGGGCAGTTGTCACCTCAGATATGGCACCTGGGAGGAAAATGGACCTGTCACGATCCAGCCTGTCCCCCATTGTTCCTGTTGTTGGTGTGTTCACACTCACCACATCCTAGACACATCGTACTGAGACAGGCAGTTAAGGCTCTATCCAAACAAGGACTTAAGCAGCATCTAGGTGCCGTGTTAAAAACCTCAATACTTAGGGCATGCAGAAAAAGAGAGCACTCAGACAAGGTGTGCAACAGCCACATGGTAGTTACATCTTCTCTTGAGCTTACAACTACTTTAGAAATCAGGCTGCAAACTAGTTTTAGAAAATACCATGACACCTGGTTCTTACACTCTGGGCAGATACTTATCTACCAAAACATTATGATCCACCTCTCCCATTATGGCACCACAGTCACTGTCCTATTTCCATGTGACTCTAGGGAGACTTGGCCATCACCATACAACAACAGAACAAACCCCGTCTAAAATATGGGACCACATGCTTTTATGTAGAAACAAAAGGAATAACCAAACAGAGAAGGAGATTATGACAAGGTTCCTGAGTGTGATCAAGAGAGGTCCAGAATTCTGCCTGTAGAAACTGTACAGGTTATTTCCAGAAGCTGTGTGTTCTGGAGAGAAAAAAAAAGAAAAAAAAATAAAAGGTTTATTCACCTTAGTTCTCACCCACATTCCTGAAGAAATTGCTTTAAATAAATATATATATGAGAAAAACACAGATACAGTTTCTTTTTCCCCATATGCTTCAGAATTGTCTAATTTGGAAGAAATGTGGTGGGTGTTTTTCGTGGATTTTCAAGAACAGTTGCTCCAATTGTACATAAAAGCTCAGCATCTATTCCATTTTTGGCAAAGCAGAAAGTAGCTAGCAGCGTAGAAACAGCAAAATTTTTAAATGCTTAGTTGAACTTAACCTCCAAGATTCCACCTGAAGATGACAGACTCCATTTCCCACCAATGCAAATCCCTCTAATCAATGCATTACCTCAAATTAACATACACCATAAAATGAAAGCATTTTGTTTTAATTTCATGTGCAGCAGGGAAATACTATTCTCTTCCTGTAGTCAAAGGTGTCTAATACCCAAGTCATACAAAGCATTTTTAGAAGAGAAAGTTTAAAATTCAATGGCTTAATCAACATGACACAGGAAAGTGCTGGATGAAAATGCAAGCTGTGCTGTGCAGAAGTGATTGCAAAGTAAGCACTAGTTTTTAAAACTAGTTCACTAGAGTACTTAAAAGAGCTGTTAAGCCAACTTCTCATTCCCATGTAGGAGTTTCATAAAAACTCATTTTAGAATGTTAAGCAAATGTCTCCCCAGCCATTTCAAACAGATTTTATCCCTTGTTACTTTAATACATTAAGATTCTGTGCATATGACTTTATGTAAAATTTTAATGTGCCTGATAAGGTTGAACTAGTGCGTTAAAAAATCAGTCTTCAAAATGTGTGGGAAGACAAACTAAGCAACTGCTGTGTTCCTCTTGTTTTGACTTTATATATATAGTTCTGCTATTAACTCTAAGTTTTTTATGGTACATTTGTGATACAGAATTTTAAGGCAGGGAAGAAGAATTCAGAACTTTTTAATAAGTATTTCAATCCAAATAAAGGATTAAAAAGATAGCTAGAGTTTAAAGAACTCTTAAATTTCATCAAGCCAGGGAGACAAATATGTCAGATTTTATTTGAAACCAGCTACATCAGTAAATCATGTTCATCTAGGGTCTTTTTCAATATTTAAAGGTCACTTTAATATTAATTTATTTAAATAGACTGAAAAGTCATTTACTCAATTCAGTCATCCTGGCCTAAGAGGCATCTTTTCTGTCTTTGATTTCAAGAGAAATGGCAGTTATTCCATCTCATGGGTATTTTTGCCAATGAACTCTTGTGATACAAACTGCACATTTCAACACTGGTATATAATATTTACTTCCATCCCACAGGCACCACTGAACAAAGAGATCATTGCTTTTTGTGCAGAGATCAGACCAGTTATACAGGTTAGAGAAATCTGATCTACATGTAATCCAGTTTTAACAGTATGCTATGTTAAAAAAGCATGGTCTGAGTTATTTTGCACACTGTTAGTCTAGAGATTTAGAAAACCATTTCTGATAATCTCATTTTAACATTTTGGATTGACATGTCATAATAGCTACAGCTGAGTCAATTAAACATTTGTGTACTAGGACAGTGGAGGAACAGGGAATTCATTTGAATGAGCAGGAGTTTGCCTTTTTCAGCAATATCAGCTGCTCTCTGAAATATACATATATAGCTTGCTCACTGTTGTCCTGCTCAATGGGCTCTACCTTTTTTGTGAAATATGGTTTTAGCTTCAGCACTGGAAAAGAGATGGGAATATAGGAATGTTGAATTATTTTTAGCTATCATTGTTTTTTCCCCTTGAAACTGCTTTATCTCAAAAAAAAAAAAGAAACATGATAAAATATTTCTTCACATATATTTCAGAAGCTCAGACAAAAACAGAAGTGTAAGTCGTATGGCTGAAGTAGTTACCATCCTGTATGTTAAGGTTACTCTTAAAGATATCAAAGCTTTTCTTTTCCTCATGTGAGAATATTTACAGTTTTTTAAAGCTTGGAAGAGAAGATTTCTTCAATCCTTTGAAACTTTAATTTCTGCTCTTAAAAGAATCCAAGCAGACATCTAAGATATTTTGAGTCTGTACCTTTGTTGCATTTAGTTGCTCTTAAAGCCTGTACCAACCTGTAACATGCCCTAATTATTTAATGCTTGGCTCTGGTGATCCGTCGCAGCTCCCTCTCATCAGAGATATGTACATTGGCATTTTAAAGAAAATGGATAAACAAAGGACTCCTAAAAAAATACTGTCCTATCATGTATCTATCAATCAGCTCCAATTGCAATGCATTCTAAATGAACATCCTTTTGATGTGGACAATTAATAAATATTTCTGACCTCTAGATTCAACTCAGTCTTCTCATTTGCCATTCACTGTTGCACCGGAATTGGTATGGCTAGCATTATAATCTTCATGGTCATATGTAGTGGTTGAACATCACTGCGCTGTGTACATTGGAGATATTGTTCCCCACAAATGAGGAGTCTATGGTGGCACAAGGAGGACATAAGAAGTTAATTTCCCATATTATCACCGAAAAGAGATATTTTTATATGAACTGATAGAGAGTACATCAGAAACTTGCTGGTCTCCCAAATTCATGCTGCTGAAATAGCAATTAAGGACTGATTTGTGATAATCTGGTGATTCACTGCAAAAGGCTGAAGGAACAATGTCCCTCCTGTTGATAATGATAAGCAACAATGAGATTTCTTGTTACTACTGATGCACCCCCTGAAATTACTGCTCAAGTACTTTGTGCGGGTGCCGGTTTTCTTTCTGCTGTAATTAAAGTAACATCAGAGGAACACTGCCTTTTGCCATGTCTCAATCCCAAATCAGCTTTGTCATGCAATTCTATCCAGGATGCTTTCAAAACAAACAAAAGACAATATATTAACTTTAATACTGTTCCAAAGTTTTTAGCACTTTCACTATGTAGTGGTGCCTTTACCTCAGAGAACTGCACTTCCCAAGACTCATGAGGACCCAAACGTTATTAGTTTTTCTGAGGTCATGTCCCCATTCCTAACATAACTGTAGCAGGATTGCTGGACAAACACAGAGGTACCTAGTATGCAGGGTTGCCAGAATATGACCTGAGGGTTTAGTCAGCAGTGACTCAGAAAAAAACTCCCTTTTCTTTTAGTAGCTGATTTGACTGAAGAAAATATGCAGGGAAGGACACTCCATGATCTGATCCCAAACTTCAGCCAGATTCGCAGACCTGACAGTAAATGTAATTTGAATGCCAAGATCAGAACTATCAACTATTTTCTGGAAGGCAGGAGGAGGAGGACTGGCCTTTGTATCAGCCAGCAGCTATTTGACAGGCCCAGCTGTAATTCCAGCCGTACTCCCAGCCAAGATTTTTATTTGATAGTTTTGTTGGACCTACCAATGTCTGCTATTACATATATCATGATACCAGCAGGAACAGATACTTTTTTTTTTCCTCAAGTGGAAGCAATATTAATAACTTAAGATTTGAAAATACAATTAATAAATAGACATGAGTCAATTTGAAACTGGCACACTTTCTACTTCTCAGGATCTGATGTATATCTAAGCTTACCTTGAATCTCATATCAAAGTAAGATCCAAGAATATACTTGCTGCTTCCCTTCCAGTGAAGGATTCATAAGTACATGAACAGCAATAAAACCTGTAGTCTGCAACTTTTGCTTACCCTTTTATAACACTGCTTTCTGGGCACGCCAAGAAGAAATCACATCTATGGGCTGAATCTCTCAGAAGATTGCTGCATTATTAATAGCTGATTCAATTTATCTAGTTAGAGGAAGAACTGTTTCTAAAGTACGGTTGGATTCTAACCATCTTGCTTGGATTTGTGTTATTTTTATTCTTTAACACTAATTGCTCTCTGTGCACGGTTTGCCAAACAGCTATAATTCCTATATCTCTATAATACCAAAACAAATAGCTGCTAGGCATTGCTAATCTTTGCTGCTGTCATGGTGGAGATTTTATTGTCACCCTTTTTTGGATCTTTCCCTATCATCTGAAAACTGGGTTGTTGCATTTCCCTAGTCATGCCTTCCCACTTCCACCACCTCCCACCACAGATGCTGCTGCTGCTAATTTTCCATTGAGCCCTGGCATATATTGCAGGATATCCCCACTGCCAAGACATAGGAGGCATACTCAGCCATTCTGATTTAAGAAAGCTGCTAGCACAAGGGCTATCCTGTACCACCATGTTTTTTAACAATGAAATTCATTGTGCAGAGGAAATTTGTGAAATAAAAATAATATCTCAACACCAAACACCTTTCAAAAGACAATAACAGTTGCAAACATATTTCTCTGTACCTTTCTCTAAGAGCAAGAATAGAGTATGCCCTTCAGCTACTTCTCTCTAGATTAAATATTTATATTCCTTCTCTATAACTGAATATACAGCAACATTTCTCAATAAAACCCTAATGATATTGTGCTCCATCCATTTAAAAAAACATAACGAGTGTTGTGTCATCAGAAGGTATAGTTTCTGCTCTGAGGTTTCTTTTGACTGAATGTCTTCTTCATTAGTCTTAGCCTTACTTACATATGCAAATAATAAAGTGCTTTCACAAAGGATATAAGTTAACATTTAGAAATACCTTAAGAAATTAAGAACATTCATGATTTTTTTCCTTGCTACTCTTTCTATTAAAAAATTGCTATGTATGGTGATATCATCACCATCAGTGGATATGAGAATTCCAAGAAAGATTAATAGCAATAGACTCACAGACACAAGGCAAGGACATTACATTAACAGCCATATTTTTTTCTGAGCAAAGAAGAAAATTATGAGAATCTTGAGGGAAAAAAAAAATAAGTAAAGCAGTTTGAGTGCTCATAATATATAAGACTTCAGACCTGAAAGTGTTAAGCTTCTATGCTGAAAAAGAGAAAAAGACAAGGCTTTTAGGCATGCTTTGGGTGAAGGGAAAAAAAAAAGCCAAGCATAAAAGTCAGCTTGGTCCTTTGGATCCAGTAAGTACTGAGGGTCATCTCGCACATTTTATGATCAAGCTCCCAAGATAAATAACAACACTCTGAAAATGTTTGATGCTTTCAGTTTTATTAAATTACAGCAAGTTACTTTCCCATCGATCAATTAAATAAGAAAGAGTGGAGCTTGATTATATATCCCTGAGCTGGTCTGCCATAAATCAAGCCCGCAGTCAAATAAGTATTTAATTATGAGTTCACAAGCTGCTGTGTAAAAAGAAACATACCTACCAAGTAGCGTTTTTTACATTTTATCTGGAGAATTTGTGTCTCATTAACTGATTGCTAGCCACAGTGAATTTTTTCTTGAGAATGATAAATAAGACAGAGTCTCAGCTAGAAAGGTCCTACATTTCCACTGACATGTATTTCTGGCAGCTTGAGCTCCATACCTTGCAGAAATAGGATTCATTCATAATCTGAATGTGTGCATTGATGGCATTGTTTATCCTATATTTACTTATTGAGCCTGGGGAACACATTTGTAAATGGAGTCCAAGACAGAGGAAAGCTCTTTATCAAGATACAGGCAGCAAACCCATTCTTACACAACAGCCAGGAAAAGAAACATGATAATAAAGCTTATTTTATCTATTGCCAGAAGAAAAGCCACAGGATAGATTGTCTTCCAGTGCAGCCAGGAGCAAAAATATCAACTTTCCAGAAGGGACTGCATGCCTCAAGGGTACCATGGCATCCACGTTTTGTAGTTTTAGGAAAGAGTTGGACCATACACTGACCACCATGGTCCACAGTCTTCCTTTACTTTTTATCCAAAAGCATCGGCTACCTGAGGGTTTTTGCTTGTTTTTAGGAACTTTTAGCCTAATAAGCAGGCATGTGTAATCTGTCTGCACTTCCTTATTATTACAACAGTTGAATTCATGGGACTTGTTAAGACTACCAGGCTGTTGATGGAAGTATCAAAGATTCCTAATGTAAGTCATTACTGCCTTAGAGGGAGATGTTCACAGACAGAGTTAATACTTTGTAGGGACAAAGTTATTTGGGATGGCAACCCAAAGTTTCACAGTCATAATTCCTCTCCTACTGATATCCTAAGAAACATCAAGAGTCATTACCCCTTCTTTTCTATTTGGCCTTTTCTCTTTATTCTCTTTTCTCATTATTCTCTTGAGAAGAAGCAAGGAAATCCACATTTCCAGAGTGATTTGGTGTCTGGATGGTAACATATAATCATTACCATCAGTTAGTGAACCACTGTGATAAATCAGTCGTAAAAACTGAAAGGGAAAGAAGTTTCTAATACTAAAGCTTATAAAACTCCCAACACTTTGCTATGGCTTATGCATGAATAACTTTAACATGAAAATCAGCACAAGTTTTCTCCTCATCTTAAACCTTCTGTTGTAAAAACAAGCCTTTTCATGGCCAGATAATCATGCCATTAAGGAACCTATAGTCTTTTTCTTCCACCATCCAAGCCTAGACTGGTGATCCTTCCCAGAATTTGTTTTCTTAAAAGAGCAAGTTTGGCTGGTCCCAGATGCCACTGGATGAAGAGAAAGCAAAATCGCCCTATTGCAGTGCCCTTCAAAATCGATTAAATACTCTTTACTAAATTTACATAAGGCCACAGGCTTAAACCATAAAGTGAAAAATAATGTAGAAATTCTAATTCATGATGCTACAATCTTTATCCAACATCTTTCACCTCTGCTAATATATATAAATATGTTTTGAATACATAGAGTTTCCTTCTGAAAAACTTAACGTATCCATAGATCTCAGAGTTACTGCTAATCCTGTAGCTTAAAATTTTGTTGTAGAACTGTGAATTGTATCCTTTTTTGATCAGCCTCTAGCCTTCCACAAGAGAACCACATCCACAATTAAAAAAAGCTGACCCAAGTGCAGTAAAATTGTGCATATAGAGCAATTTTAAAGCTTTCTTGGAATAATTACAGATTAATTTGAAAGATTAACTCTGGGGCTTTGTGTGAGTTAAGGCTGTGTGTCTGGTAGAAGAATGGTCAGATCAAGGCAAAACGTAAGATTTTTCAAAAGGCACGAGGGAAACAGAATTTTCCATCTTGCACATCTGTAATTAGTTCTTTTTTGGCACAGGCATCTTAGTATGTAGTAATAGAGATGGTGCCTATTTTCACCTAGGCCAATGCTTGCTGGCCTTGTTAACTTTCTGGCTTCCATCTGCTTTGCATTCTTTACTGCTGGGAGCCAGATGATGACTGCACTTGCTACAATACAGGATATTTTTGAATGGAAAAAGGGAAGGGAATGTAGGTATAAACTAGTGTTACGTAGCAGATGTAATGTGGAGGAAACTGCTGAAAGTATCTGATAATTTTGTGGCATTTTTTTTAGGGTGGCGAGGTTCTCCTACTTTATAATACTGAATCTTGGACATTGGCTGTATAGTTGTGGATTGCTGCTTGTACAGAAAAATGTGGGCTGCGATCCCTGGTGCAGCAAACACCCATCACTTCAGTTAGTTCCTGGGCAGCTTCATATGTGCAAAATTTTGTCAGGTCTGGTACATGAACAGGTTTATACCCGCGTATAGAGTAGTTTAAATTCCTAGACAAGATTCTTACTTACAGAATCCCAGGATAAGAAATCTGATTCAGAAAGTCCAAGATTTTAATTTCCCTGCTATCTGTGTCCTTGCCAATGACATATCAGAAGCCAGATAAGAGCATTCAACAATTTATTACAGCTCCAAGGCTTTGAACGAAGATAAATCAAAGGTATATTTTAAATTGAAAAGTAATAAGTCCTTAATATCACTTTGGTACTTGGGAAGTGTAATATGTTGGACTTTTTCAACAGAGTGGGAGAGGACTGCATATTTTTTTCTGAAACTAAAATGTCTGTTGTATATTCTTTCATTTAGAGCAAATGAACTTTTTTCCTATTTACCATCTTCACAATTTGTTCTGATTCATCAAGGTACTCAAATTTAAACCTATGAATAAGAACATGAAGTCAGCAGAACTGCTTGTGTCACCCAGCTAAGGAACATGCTTAGGCATAACAATGAGTTCAGATTTAATTGGTTTCTAATACTGGTAAGCGCTTTTTAATACAAGGAGAATATTGAGTGCACTTTGGTTGGAAAGTTCCAAACTCAATAGGAACCATGGTTATCTTGGCCTAGCCATGAATATCGCAAGTAATTAACCAGCCTAATGATGATAATTATTTATGTATCTATTTATTTTAAACAAGGAGAGAGACAAGACTCCTAAATTTGAAGCTACCTTGACGTTGCTAATGCTACAAAATGAATTCTTAAGGAAAATGAGACAAAAAAACCCTGTAAGATAGGAATGCAACCACATCAGCAGAAAGAATGAACTAACTTCCTTGTTAGTGAAGAATTCATTTAGGTCATCACGTCAGATCTGCCTGCCTATTTGTTCTTGCAGATTACACTGAACAAGTAGTTTAAATTCTGTTTACTTAGTGGAGGGAGTCACTACATTTGTTTAGTGGAAAGGTGGTGGAGAGAATAGGATAGGTTGACTTAATTTTGTCAACTTTATTAACTATGTTTGGACACCTTTGTAAACACACTAGGGGTGCTAATAGGAAATGAGGAAAATGCACAAAATGGAGCCCTCTGCCTACAGGACTCCAGAACAGAGAACTTCTATGTCTGCATATATAAGGCTTCCACATGGACAGGGGAAGCAGATTCAGTCAAAGGAAGCAACAGAAAAATCACAGATAAGGAATGTCAATTTTAAGAACAGTCTTCTGAGCATTATTTTTAACAGGATGATAAACTAATCAGACGTTAATGGAATTGGTTTAAAAACATACCTACTTTTGCATACCAATTCAAGTCATAGGTTTCCGAAATCTTCATTGCCACATCTTCCTTTCTCATTCTTCAGACTGTTGTGGAAATTGTGAAACCTCTTCCAGCTGTAAAGATATATGATGCTCCTTGATGCTCTTCTACTTGATTTCTCTGCTATTGGGTTGTGCATTTTTTCACTTCCAATACTCTTAAGTGCTACCCCTAATAAGGAAAGTAGGAGTCAGAAAACCAGTGGTATAAAAATTTTATTGACAAAGATAAACGTAAGTGAATAAAGTAATGGAAAGAGACAGTGCTATGTATACTTTAAATACAGAAGAATGCAGCTGTCTGGTGAATTTGCTTTTCCACAGCCAAAGCCTTTTAGCTTGTAGTTAAGAAAAGTGGCAAACAGTAAAAATAATTAATAGAAACAGATGTCACTGCGGCTACTTAAGTAAGAAAAACTAATGTGAACAAGTACTTGAGGAGATATAACATTTAATAATGGATACTTACAGGGAACTTTATGTGTTCCAAGAACTGCACTTACAGCAATTAATCCTTAGGACACCCCAGGGAGATGACTTGGTAAGAAATAGCTTCCTGCTTGGTTTACAGAAGGGGTTACAAGTGTGGAGACAAGCTATCATTGTAATATGCCCAAGACTAAATAACACTTTGATAGGAACAGCAGGGCAAGAGCTCCAGAGGTCCAGGATTTCTTCATTTACACCATCAAAAGCAGCAGAACCAGAGTGACATGAGAGAGAAGCACACACACACATTGTGTGTGTTTGTCTGGGCGTCTGTTGCCTAAGAATGGATTTCATACACTGAAGTCCCATGGAAAGATGGCTAAAAAAAATGTTGGTGTAATTTTTGGGCCAGAAATCCATAGCCATGCATCGTGATTTTCAATGCTATGACCAATAGAAATTTCACAAAGCAACAAATAAATAACAATTATTTCATTTTCAGAAATAGTGGCAGAGAAGACTATTTGCTTATATTTTGAGGATGAGACAAGATCTGGGATGAGTTGAAAATGTCTCATATTTTCCCTCGGGCAGTGGTTCATTTGAGCAACTGTGGATGGAAAACAAAATAGAATGTGAAAAAGGACAAACCAGAATATAATCAGAATGGGTAGAAAAGGAACTTAGCTTGTAATTTTCAATTCCTCTGTCACATGTATTCAAAAAACTCTTCTTTTTTCCCCCAGCAGACTCATATAAGCAGGTCTTCATCTACCTTACCAAGGTTATTGCCTTCACACAATAATTTTAAGTGTTCCCATTTAAAAGCATTTTATTGGACATACCAATTATAGACTATTATTTTTATTACTATCATTGGGTAGGAGTAATAGACCAACATGCCATTATAAAGACAACAACAAAGTCATTCCTCCTTCAAACAACTTACATGTTCTTTTTAATGGGCTACATAAAATGTTATAATGAGAACATTTCTGAATTACAGTGCTTTTCCTGATTGAATGGTGGCATGTACAGAACCTTCCAAGACAATATTTTTCTTCTAGTTCTTACATCTAAAATAACTAGAATTTTAAAATAAGCTTAGTGGAGAATATGGATATAGTCATTTTTATTCAGTGACAATTTCAGATAAGCAGAAGAACCTGATTTTGATTCAGATGGGTGTCCTGAATATAAAAAATTAAATTTTCCTGTCATGAGTGTCAGTGGCATAAGTCTATAGATTTCAGGTTGCATGCTCTAGATGTTTGCAGTGATGCTTTTAATGTTCCTGAACAGGAGTGATGGATATCAGTTTATCTTGGGTAATATTTTCTATCAGATGTGCTCAGACATTGCTTTTTGTATTCTGCAATTCCTGCTCATAATCCATTCTTCCAAGAAGGGCAGAACAAAGACCAACCATACTGTGAAGGCAAAGAGTGACTCTTGAAATCCAATTATGATCTGAAATACGGTCATCCTCTTACCACACTTTTCTCCACTTACAAAAAAAAAAAAAAAGGGGTGGGTGGGGGGAGAAGATTATGACTCCTGTGAGGCTATGAGTTTTATAAAATTTGAATCTTTTCTGCATTTTTATTGATAGCAGCTCCTCTAGTTTGTGCTTTTATACTTTCAGTCTAAATTGTTTCTCATACGGAGGAAAGAGTCATGATTTGTCCATACTAACTCACAATTTACAATGCTACATAACTGGAGTGACAAGTCCTGCAAGAGGCAGACAAAAAGCAGGAGAGAGTAACTTTGGAAAACAAGACTCTGAATGTTAGATTTTTTATTTTTACTATTTTTTCGCATATGGTTTCTGAGAAAGAAGCTAATGGTAAGCTGGAAGTTGTAAACTCTGTTGTCTTCCTAATCCAGGAAGATGAAGTTCTGTTACAGCCTTAAAATAATTTTCAGAAAGAGACAGAAGCCAGAAGATAGGAAGATAGTAAAAATATCTGTGTGAGGGTGTTTCAATTCTAATTAATCAGAGGCTAATTTGGAGGAAAAGTGTAAAGAAATCTAACCTTTGGTAGCAAGGGATGAGAAACCATCCTGCTTACTACCAGTATTCAAGTATTCTCACAAGGGAGGAAGTAACTTCACAGACATATTTAAGAAAACAAAGAAGGAAAGTCTACTGAAAGCAGAGAGAAGCTCACTCTAGTTTTAAGACACTATAGTTATAACCAAGGCCAAAAAAGGTCTTATAGAAAGAGCAGCTAAAGGAAATTAAAAAAAAAGGGGGGAGGGGAAGGGAATAATCTTGTGACTGAGATGCTGGGGCAGTGAAAGAGAGCACCTTAGCAGAATCCATCCTTAAAGGCACAAAGAGAACCTGTAAGAGAGGAAGACCTCATAGCAAGTGGTACACCAAACAGCTGAGCTGGTTGCTGTGTCCCCACACTGGGTCATTTGGAGCAACTAGGAAATCCTTGCAGTGCCGGGACAGATGCAGAACTCGTTTTGGGGGCTTGATGTTGGGGTTTAGGTTGTTTGGTTTGGTTTGTTAGGGTTTTTTATTACTTTTAAAATTAGCATTTCAAGAAACTTATCTCATTTTCAGCCTGAACTATGTGATGAGCATTCTCAGGTTGCTCATCAGAAATGCCCAGACCTCATAATTCCTACATACTCTCCCTCTCATTCCTACAAGTGGGTATTCCCGGAAACCCAAATCTCAGTGGAATTTGTGGTTCACATTAAAAATATCTTGAAGATATGTGCAAGATGTAAGAGCTGCCTTCATTGAACAGAAACCAAGGAAAACTTTAGTGTCTCCCTTCCCCTCCCTTTCCCCACCTATTTTGAGAGGGGTTCTTTGCATCCCAGCACTAAATCCTCTTGCAGAAAGGGGCAGAATTTGCTGATAAGTGTTAGAGCTATGACTCCCTTTCTTCGCAACTCTATTTTCTCCAGACGTTTTGTACCTCCAAGACAAATGAAATTCCTAAATAACGTGCTTAGAGCTAGAGCTGGCGTTAGCTGTAGAAGTTCTGATCCCCCACTCATGTAAAGCATGAGTAAAAATAAGCTCAGCAGGAGCAGGCCTGGGGGAGGTCTTCTAGTCCTCCTGCATAACACTTAAGCCCAGCACTTTACATTCGTTGCCATTTGCTTCTGCAGCACTTCAGCAACACATAATTCCTTATCCTGCAGGTGACAGATATCTCGGTTGTTATTGCTGCTCTGTGGGCAATAAATCTCCCCTCAAATACAAGGTTGGGTCATACCATATGACAACTTCTTTACTTATTTGCATCACTGTAAAGCAGCCTGGCAATTATACAGAAAGTTTGTTACCATGGCAACACAGGGAAACTGCAGCATTTAAAAAAAAAAAATTAAGACCGCAGAATTACTTAACATTTTGTTCCCCAAAGACTTTGGTATTCTGAGTTTTAAACTTTGAATGAAAAGTCATAACAAATGGTGCCTATTTTATAAATAGTGCTTCCTACGCATTTTAAAAGTAATTGCTTCTTTTTGTCAAAGCATTTTATATTTTCATCTTTGTGGAATTATTGAGTACAGAGTTTAATGAGTAAAATACTCCTCTATCCCCTGTCCAGAATATAGTTGTTTTTTTTTTTTTTTTTTGGCAACGAACACCACTTGATTATTAGTCAAGTCAAATATAGTAATTATTTCAGCACAGTTATATGCATAAGTGCCCTCACATACCTCCCACACAAATGACTGCAGACAGCTCTGACAGCTCCTGTGTCCTGGTAAAGCTCTGAAACAGCACAAAAGAATAGCTGAGATTTTATTTTTCATAGGATGGGCAGAGCCAAGCAGTCTGAATCGTGCAAACCATCTGAATCACACAACCATCCAATTCACAAGTTACAGGTTGGTACCCACTGACTCAAGATCAAACCACTCTGGCTTCTAGTATAAGTCACAAGACTCCTTGTGGCTTAGTGAATAATTCAAAACTGAGGCCCAGCCCTTCAAAGATGGCTTCATCACCCAGGTCCCACCAGCTGCACTGGTTGGGGATGTTGCATGTCGCATGATTTACGCTCTTAAACATTAGTCACATGATAGTGATAGGAAAGAAATGAGCAATGGGGGCTGTACTGTCTTCCGTATCAACCTGACACTTACCTTGTAAGCCTGAGTTTTCTAGTAATTTAGTATAAGCCATTGCTGGCATGTCATTATTAATATATAGCAGCAATACAATGAAGTACACATACAATATCAATGAAGTTCAAATAAATTCAAAAATAAATATCACTATATCCCAGAGCATTTTCTCTTGTGCTTGTAAATATTTTCACCTCATAAACATGAATAAGGCATGTAAAGGCATAAACTGTTTAGTAGCCTAAGAATGCTAATTATGTGCCTCTATGAACAGAAGTAATAAGAAGAAAATATGAAGCAGTCATAGTTTTATGGCACCTTTCTCACAAAGGGAAGGCAGAGTGCTCTATCTAAGCTTTTTTTGACAAAAATGGAAGTGTGACACAGATATGAAATTTTAGACAAGTCCGTTAGTGTATAACTAATGCTCTATACCAAGGTAAATATTCTGGGTTTAAGTTTTTTTCTAAATGATTGAGCACTATTAGCAGGCTACTCTAAAGTCTGATTTTGAAAACATCCCATCTACCTATTCACTGGCATAATCAATAGAAAAGCATGCATTGATTTCTGAAGATCCGAGTTTGGGAAAAAAAAAAAAAAAGCCTTTTGGATCAGTCTCTGATCCACATTCCATGCTAATTAACCTATATCTTCCAATTAAAATCAGATCTTAGTTCCTTAACAAGGAGCTTAATTATGTTACCTATATTGCATTTCTGAAATAGGTGATAAAGTCCAGTCTCAAATTTAAGCCTGTGCTAACCCCACTAACTAATAAAATTCACAGAGAACTGGTTAGGAACAGAAATTCTAAAAATGTCCAAAGCATTTGTACAAATAAAACATGCAGAAGTTAACCACCATGGCCTACCTAGAATTACCTGCTGCCTTAGTATGTACAATAAATATGCAATACAAGAATTCATAAAATCATAGACTCCTAATTGAAAATAGCCCAACTGTCTTCAGTGAAATTCTAGAGCTCAAGGCTCTATGATATAATATAATGGAAATACAATGGGAAATAAAATAATAGATCAGTAAAAATTCAGAAATAAAATCAGCAAGGAAATGCTGATTTTTATTCTAAGCAATTGCCTCAATGAACAAGAACAAGAATGCCATGCATAGCAAAATGCAAAAGCAGCAGGAGGAAGAGAGTTGACACAAGGAGATACTTGATGTTGTCAGAGAATCTACTGACATGTCAGCTGAAGCAACAAGCTGAGAACTGTGAAAAGAAAATGGTAAACAAGAAGCAGCAGCTCAATCACTAAGGAGCAACAGCCAGCTAATGGTAAAAAAGCGTGCAGCTATCAGGAAGAGAACTGCTTGGAATAAAACTACCACAAAGGAAAAATGACCACCTGGTACCACTGAAAAGAAAACAACAGCCTGTTGCACATACCAGCAAAATTACTAGAATTACTGAGTGGAAAAAGCAGCAAGAGAGGAACCCTGATGGTAAAGCTGCAGGAAGATCTTGGCCACACTGCAGACATTATTTGAAATTAATTCAATTTTTACTACAGTCTCATATAGTTCCAATACAGCTTTCAGAATTAAATGGACTGATTTCCAGGTGCTGAAAAAATCTGTGTTCCTACTGGAAAAATGAGGTAACATACGAACAGGATTACTTACCACCTCTAACTGCTTACCTATTTCTGTTTGTAAAAATGTCTAATGGAATGATATTTTCTGTTCACAGGATTGGATTCCTTTTCCACCATGGCAGAATTTCCCATCATGCCAAGTTGCAAATACAACTGCATGTCTAACTAAAGAGGAGGAGGAAGGAAGAGTGACAGAATATCGTTGTCATAGGACATGAGAAGCCAAGCAGTTTCAACTCCTTTCCCTGCCACACACTTCTGGAATAAACTTTTACAAGCTGTTTTAGGCAAGTCTGTTCATTCCAGTAGACCATGGTTCGGAGAGCCTTGGCATGGCTTTCCACAGGGCACTGCAGATGATGCATGAGCCTGCACTGGGATATGTACATGCTCCTGGAGTCACACTGGAAGCCTTCCTATCTTGTGAAATGAAGATAATGATCTTCCCTGTCCAATAAAGATGTGATCTTCACAGAGATACGAATGGCAAAGAGCTAGAGAAATGTTAGGTCTGTATATCCTCTTTATTCACAGACCAGAAGCTGTCTGGTTAAAAATCTAGTGGATATAGGCTGAAAGGAACACACCACCACCTCTACAGGAAGCATATGGCTGAATTCAATCTTGTTGTAAACAAAAATACTCTAAGTATCACACAATTTCTTTTTCTCCATTTTATTTCACACTTTTTCAATAGCTGCAAACTATCATCAAAGCCCATCACAGCCGGAGTCATTTCTGAAGCCAAGCTATGCATTTTTTAACACCATTTCATCTTTTTCCATATGTCACTCCTTCTATTTCTGCTGCTCTTCTTCACCTGTAAGCCAATTATATATCTGGTAATTTGCTCTCCAGTAAAGTCTGATTCATCAACCACGTAAGGACACATTCCATGATGAAATCCTTAGGCAAGATGGTTCAGAGGAAGAAAACTTCACAGTTTCCCCTAAAGATATTTTTCCATGCATTCCATCTCTAGGAAAAAGCTGTCTAAATTCTGTTAAATTAACATAATAAATAATACAATCCCTAAGGACAAAATTGCATATAGAGAAGCCTGTTTCTGGACTTGTTCTAGTTCATGCAATATTCCACTATACACTTTTAAAGACACGCTTGAGAGGGGCAAGTTATATTTTAGCATGTCTACAGTAACTACAGAATTATTTCACCCGTTTTAAGAGACATGTTTCCACATTGTCACTCTCATTTTTTTTGCCTGTACATCCAGTGTTTTAACTCTAAATCAATGTTTTCTCCACCATTTACTTTGCCTGGTTGAAACTCATAGATATGCTTTTTTACCTTTTCCATAAGAAATATTTTACTTTAGCCAATAAATAATTAGTCCCTAAGACAGCACATTAAGTATCTCCTACCTTGTTTGACATGTTGTTATTTTTAATACATCTGGTAGTCTTTTTTTTTTTCCCAGAACATGCAGTACTACTTCAGTTCAAGTACATGTGAATTAATTTTAGTCAGCTGATTTCACAGGTGAGATAAAACTCTGAAATTACATCTATTTCATCTGCTGCAGTCTGTACAGCCACTGATTTTTCTACTGTACTTTCAGCACAAAAGAACAATTAAAAGCATGACTGATAAAAAACTTTTATAGGAATCACAATACTTCCTTCTCAAAGTGAGTTTACATGTTTAGAGAGACATTTTTCCCTACTATTCTATTATACTTCCAGAAGCAGAAGTTAAATGTAAAAAAATCCTGTGACTCTCTTAAACCTCCCATGTCTTTCCTCTCTATTCCCAATTCATGAATCAGTAGAGCTAGGTGTGTTTTCTTCCATTTTTAAGCAAGTGACAGGGGCTGCTGCACCTTGTCCTGCCTGCAGAGCCACTTCCACTCCCTTACTCTAGGAACCCAGTGCCACGTGCAGGCAATGTTGCGTGCCCACACTCCTACAGCAGGATGCAAGAGATGCAGGTACTGAGGTAGAGATCAAAGTTAGCAGTTAATGCACAGTCCACATCTTAAGTTGCCCCTGACTGCTCCTCAAAAATACCTCATGATACACATATTTGGTTGTGTTCCCCCCCCCAAACCATATGCCATAAATTCTCCAGAGTAGCAACTCCCCCAGGCTCCACTACTTCCTTTCATAGTGTTACTATGAAAGGAAAGGACCTCTAGGATCATGAATTCCAACCTTCCTCACAACATTTCCCTAACCATTAGACCATAGTCTCAAGTGCTACATCTACTCGTATTTTTGAACACCTCCAGGGATGACAACTCCATCACCTCCCTGGGCAGCCTGTGTCAGTGCCTAACCACTCTCTCAGTAGGAAATTCTTCCTAATATCCAATCGAAACCTCCCCTAGCGCAACTTGAGGCCATTTCCTCTCGACCTATCATCAGTAATTTAGGAGAAGAGATCAACACCAGTCTTACTACAACCTCCTTTCAGGTAGTTGTAGAGAGCAATAAGGTCTCCTCTCAGTCTCCTCCAGACTGAACAACCCCAGTTCTCTCAGTTGGTCCTTTTAAGGCATCTTTCCCAGCTCTCTCACCAGCCTCGTTGCCCTTCTCTGGACCTGCTCCAGCACAACAATGTCCTTCTTATATTGTGGTGCCCAAAACTGGACACAGTACTCAAGGTGCTGCCTCCTCACTTGCTCCCTTGTCCTCCCTAAAATAATTTCTGTCTGACCTTACCTTCTTTCCATTCATGTGTGCACTTGTGACAAAGGAATTTTCTGGGGAACCTCAATCTTTGCCATTTTCAATACATAATTAATTTACTCCTATCATTTATGAATGAACTAATTTCTTGCTAAGGTTAAAGTTGCTCAAAAAGTAAAAAGGCAGAACTTTTTCAATGCATAAATGTCCCCCATATGTCAGTAAAGAAGCATGTTTTGGTGGCCTGCTGCTTATAAAAGTCCACAAACTATAGCAGTGAATAACAGAAGTTGCACATTTAGGAGAGTTTGGACCTGGCATTTGTTTTGGTTTTTAAGTTTTTCTCTTGTTTCTAAGCCCTGTAATTTTGAGGAGGAAAGCAAAAATGAAACCCTCAACTGTTCCTCTATAATCATCCTCAGATAAAGTCTGTATCATAGCTTCTGAAGATATGCCTCCCACCTTCACATCTCGGGAGAGTATTTATTTTCAGAGAACCGGGAAAGCAATCATTTGCATTTGAATACAAAATACCTTTTATGATTGCTATGATCCTGGAATGAGAAGCTTGGGATTTCAGGACCCTAATTCAACAATTATAAATTATGTCCCAGTGCAACTTTTCCCATGTTGGGAAGCAGTTGTGCAGGTTTGCCTCACACTTCACATATAGGATCATACAATAGTTTGTGTGGGAAGGGACCTAGTCCAACCCACCTGCGGTTGGCATCTTTAACTGGATCAGCTTGCTCAGAGCCCCGTCCAGCCTGACCACAAATGTTTCCAGGGATGAGGCTTCTACCACATCTCTAGGCAACCGGTTCCAGTGTTTCACCACCCTAGAGTAAAATATTTCTTCCTTCTCTCTGGTCTAAATCTACATTCATTCAATTTAAAATCATCACGCCTTGTCCTATTGCAGAAGAGTCTGACAAAAAGACTGTCTCTATCCTTCTTACAGACTTTCTTCAAGTATTGGAAAGCAGCAACAAGTTGACCCCAGAATCTTTTATTTTCCAGGCTGAACAACCTCAACTCTCTCAGTCTGTCCTCACAGAAGAGGTGCTTCAGCCCCCTGATCATTTTTGTGGCTCTCCTCTGGACTCACTCCAACAGGTCCATGTCCTTCCTGTACTAAGGATTCCAGAGCTGGACACAGTGCTACAGGCAGAGTCTCACTAGAGTAGCAGAATCACCTCCCTTGACCTGCTGGTCATGCTTCTTTTGAAAGAAGCCCAGGATACAATTGGCCTTCTGGGCTGCGACTGCATATTATCAGCTCACATCCAGCTTTTCACCTACCAGTACGCCCAAGTCCTTCTCAGGGCTGCTCTCAATGCCAAACTAGAGAGTAGGATTTTGTGGGGAACTGAGTCAAAGGCCTTACAAGAGTCCAGATGGATGACATTCATTGATCTTCCCTTGACAACTGACAGTAGTCCCTCCATCACAGAAGGCCACCAGATTGGTCAGGCAGGATTTGCCCTTGTTGAAGCCATGCTGGCTGTATCAAATCACCTCTGTGTCCTCCATGTGCCTTAGCATGGCTTGTAAGAGGATCTGTTCAAAGATCTTCCCAGGCACAGAGGTGAGGTTGGTGTGTGGGTAGTTCTCAGGGTCGTCCTTTCTACCCTTTTTAAAAATGGGTGCAATGTTTCCCTTTTTCCAGTCACCAGGGACTTCAGCTGACTGCCATGACTTTTCAAAAATCATGGAGAGTGGTTTGGCAACTACATCAGCTAATTCCTATCTGAATTCTCCCCTACAGGCTCAGCACTATGCTCAGCCACACGTCACTTCCTACAGGCGATATACTGCAAGGTGGGGGGCGATGTAGGTAAGTGAAAGAATCTATCCCTATTACTCGCAGAGAAGTTTTTTAGTATTGAATGTCACTAGGCACAACTGCTGGATTACACATGCCTCCTGTTCTCCCTGCCCCCTTCTGTGACCGCATGTTACACACCCCTTTCAGAATAAGCTCACTCTCACTAACATTATGTTCTCATTTCTGTGTTCTCTTAGAAAATAGGTCTTTAGCTCACTCAACTATGTGGCATTCACATTTTTAAAACAAAAAATAAGGTCAACCAAGGTCACTATTACTAATGGAGCCTATTCTAAAATTATGTAGCCCAGATGTTTTGCGGTTTTTTTTCTTTTCTTTTTTAATCAAATGTAGGACAAGAGTAAAGAGTACTTGAATTGACACATTAATTTAGAAGAGAAACTATGCGAAGATGGAATTAGAGCTATAATCAAAGCCTGCTGCAAAAGAGCAGACTGCTGCAGCTATGCTCAGAGTGGAGTATGATTCAAGCCTTCTCTCCATATTTTGATTTCTTCATTGCTTTGTTACTGAAGGCTTATATTGTACTTCTGTACACGGACAGATACAAGCTGCAAGGAAAAGACTACAACACAGTTGGTAAGAAACAAGTTACTGAGCGATGAAATCCACATTTTAAATTACAATTATGTTAAGATTGAGGCAATTCATATGTATAATTACCAATGAGTCTTTATTTCTATCTACCTAGAACAGGAAATCATTAATTGTGCTAATATGTTTGAAGGAAACTTAGTTATTCCAGTAGTGTTGAACTCAAGATATAAGAAATAAAATTAAGAGGAATGTGTGCCCATTCTTGTACCAAAAAAAAAAAATCAAACAAACAAAAAAAAAATCCCTTTCCTCTTACTCTTGCTCACATCACACTTGGATGCAACGTTCCTTGTAGCCTTCTGTTGAGGCTCATCAAGTTTTATACAGTTGTTGCTGTTAATTCAGTGCCTCCATTTCACCTTATATTTTAGGAAAAGCCAAAAAATGGGTGTGGAAATATCCACTGGCCTGAGGTTGTATAGGCCTAGCAGCCAAACCAAAAGGAAGTGTTACTACTTATGGCTCTTCTGAGAGCTTCAAAAGCAGCTAAGGGACAGCTTTTGTGTACAACACATTGCTAGAATAATGGCAGCGTTATCCTGCCAGTTACTGTTTGTTTCCAGAACAAATCCCAGCTTTATGATCGTTAAACAAATTCCATTGTTCCTAGATGGAAAGATTTGAACCCAGACTGAAGAGCAGTGCTTTATCTGTTCTTTCTGAAGTAACGGGTTTATTTTTCTTCCATATAGCAATGAAAGGGATTCAACAGGGATTACTGAAAATGTTACTAGTTTATATAAAAATATTAAATGTGAAAATATGAAGTGATGAGAGTTCAAGCAGTAAGTGTAATAATTCCCATGTTTGTCACATATATCTAATTAAGATATCATAGCTGAAGAAACTATAATTAATTTCCCCTCCTGTTCTCATGGTAAGTCTGGTGTAGGCTGGGAATGGATTGCCTCTGCTTGAACCACTTCTTCTGGGAGTTACATGCATTCTGCATAAAACTTCATGTTATGTTTCCAAAATGGCATTTATGGCCTATTTATGGCTTCACAATTCAAGGTCATTTACAGGGATTATTACCTCCACTTATTCTGCCAGTTCTTTCAATATTGTGACATAAACAACTAATATGGTATCTGAAAGTATTAAAGCCTAAATTGCCTTATTTTAAAATAGATCCCCACTTAGATACATTGATGAATTTCAAACTAATAAAAGCGTATGCATTTTAGTAAGGTTTATATTATAAAACTCAAGTGTATATAATTAACTAAGAATCTGAAACCTTTGTTTGTAAAGAGATTCTCATACTCCTCATTAAATGCTACAAGAAAGATGGTTCTTCTAACATTGTGTCTTTATGCAGAAGAAGTACTACTTATAATTTTAAGCTCCAATACCATTTTTTTTGTTTAAGAGAGTGTTTTTATGAAATAATGAAGGAAAAAAGAAAAAAGATACTTAGGAACAAGGAATAAGACGTTTAATCCTCCTACATGCAGGAAGATGGTCTAATTCTCTCAGACATATTTCAGCCAACAAAGCGTCAGGTGCTTATTTTGTTATGAGCTTTGTTTCATCTGGATAGCAGGAAAATTCTTACCAATTTAACTTCATTTTACTTTGCATAGTATTGGCAAATTTAAAAAATGAATTTATTAGGGAGTTTTCCATCTTTGGGGATAAATTCTCCCTCTTTTTCCAGCAAGATATTCAGAGCTGCCCTACTACAACTACTAACCTTTCAGCATCTACAGTAATGAGATATTTTCCTATTCATCTCCTAATAATTTAGGCGTTGAACACTTTATTACTTCTTAATATGAATGAATTTTTGTAGAAGTAGAGCTAATACCAGTGAATTATCAGTACTAATATATCAATATCACTCCAACAGTGAAGCTATCCAGCATCAAACTATTCAATGCTGTGAATTTCTTTATTTAATATGCATGTCTACCAAAAAAAAAAAGACTTAAAAAAAAGACTTATTTGCCTACAAATGATCAACAGAGAGGGATTATGGAACAATGTAATTAAATTTATACGTTTGTTTTAGTAAGTGGTAACAAGTAAGACATGTGAAGGGAAAATATTTATATTTGAATGCAAACGGAGGCACTGGTTATGCTTTTTTTACCATCTCTCCTGCAAAGTCACACAGAGAGGTGCTGTACTGGTGCTCACCATGTGAGCTTGGAAAAATCTTGGTTATGTTTAGGGCAGTTCCTTTCCACAATTGTCAAAGGTACTTCACCCTAATGATGCCAGTATTTACCCCGGTCATGTTCTCAAGGGACTTCAAAATACTGAACATAATCCATTGCAAATAGAAATACTTGGTTCTTTCAGAAATACCTTTAGTGTTTACACCATGCCAGGATACCAGGGCTTTATAAACGAGTATACTCAAACATAGCACAGTGCTTTGTTAGAGCATGAAGGTATGGACTAATGAACCAAATCCATCAATATCTTACACAGGCATTCATTCATAATACACAGGGGTTGTCTTATGAATGGTCAAGAAGGGATTTCTTCTGCTCTAGGCAGAAGATCAGAGTTTTGATGACTGTCATAGTTAATTCTTATAATTACAATACCTAGTAATAAGTGACCACTGCTTCATTTCTTCTGCACTACCAGTTAGTAAAATAAGTCTCCTGTCTCTTGCTTGTATTTCACTTTGAGCAGGTTTTGAAAGCAGGATCCAGAGCCACTTGTTCAGTACCCCCATGGGAAGAGGACCATTTCTAATCCTGCTGTGCTCAAGAGCCATGGGCAGATGGACAGGTGCCTGAACAGGCTGAGGAAAGGAGGCTCTTGCTGAGTCTCTGGTCTTTAACAGGAACATGGGCTTCTGTGTTATTGATGAGAAATCAAGCAGTGGGAAGTCAAATATTTAATCAAATAGCTAAAATGTATTCCAGCCCTAGAGGTACTCTGTTTTCTTCTTACTTTGAACCTCTTTCCTGATTCTCCTGAAACTTCCCTTTCTCCTCTGCTGGTCTGGCTCTCACTACACCTCTCATGGTAACCAGTTGCTTTACTTGTAAAAGATAATTCCATTTTATACTGGTACAGCTAGGAGAGAAGATGCCCCAGGTGGAAAGCTACAGAATCATTTGCCAGACATGGTTTTGTGGAGGCATTTGCAACCCAGTATTTGTAGGCCCACAGTGTTTTCCTCTTTCTACTCAATCAACCCCAGTCCAGAAGAGGGGAATATTTCTGAAAAAAAAAAGAAACTCTCTAAATTAATTTTAAGCCAAAGCCCTTTTGTGTCCCCAAAGTATAGGCAACAACACTGGCAACTACCATAATTGGGCCTGCAGTGAGTAGTTCAAGGGAGTCAAGCTGATTGACAGCTCTCTCTGGGCTAATAACCACAGAAGCTGAGCCATTTTTTTCTGCAGTTGAGGTACTTCTACAGAAGCATGAAAGAACAGCACAAACTTTTGCTTTTTCTCCACTATAAAAATATTTCTTTTATTACCTGTTTAGAGGCCTCCAGGGAACTCTCCTGCTTTCTAACCAGATTTCAGTGGCACACCATCCTCAGAACGAGGCATAAATCATCCTCATAACAGACTTCCTTTTAGGAACTTTTGCTTTTAGGTCATCTACAATTTAAAAAAAAAAAAAAAGTGATCAAAACCCACCAAACCAAGTATGATATGACACTGAAAAAGCCCCAAAGGACTTCATTTAGATTCAAGAACAGTTCAGAAAATCCAAAGAGCGTTTCTGAAATTACAGTGGGAGCTTCTCTTCGTTACAAAATCTGGATATATTTTCACATATTCCCTGACTGACTCATGGGATAGTCACTAAGTTGATGGAATAGCCCTGAGGTTTTTAAAAAGATTATACTGATCTAGTTAACCAAAACACTTGGAACACATAAAAATCATCAAAACTATTACATGCTTTGGAAAATAAATTATTTAAGCCTAAAACATATTGTATATTTTATTACAACATGGTACATTAAGAAGCAGTTGACTTTTTTTTTCTTTACAATTAGCCCTGGGCTAAAAATCTATTCTTCTCAATTCTTGCAATTTGTCTGCACTGTTTCCTCACCACAACAATAATCCTTCTCTCAGCAGTATATGTTAACCTTAATGCAGAGCATCTCACCCAGAAGCAATGCACTGATGTCTTTGGTGGAATTTGGTACTCAGCATATGTAGTGCTCAGATGTGCTGTGGATAGCATACACGCAAGACACCTGTAAGTTTAGTTATTTTAGTAGTGGAAATTAGCAGTATTCTACAATTAGTCCTGGGCTAAAAATCTATTCTTCTCCCATCCAATTTGTCTGCACTGTTTCCTCACCACAACAATAATCCTTCTCTCAGCAGTATATGTTAACCTTAATGCAGAGCATCTCACCCAGAAGCAATGCACTGATGTCTTTGGTGGAATTTGGTACTCAGCATATGTAGTGCTCAGATGTGCTGTGGATAGCATACACGCAAGACACCTGTAAGTTTAGTTATTTTAGTAGTGGAAATTAGCAGTATTCAGAAAACATTGTTTGAAAGCATTCATCACAAAAATTTATTTCAGATATTCTGTGAACTCAGTAGTGTTTTACTATTGCACCAATACAAATCTGTGCCGTCTTAAACTTCTGGGAACATGTTCTTCATTCTATCTCAAACCAAACTAACCTTAAAAGTCAGTATTTTTTCACATTTTACTTCACCACAGCTGTGCTCCAACTACATTAGTGCTCAAAGTACAGCCAGCCCACCAGCTGTGCTATTGCTCTGTCAGCAAGACAGAGTCTTTTAAACCCAACATGCTAAGTGGCTGTTTAAAGAACTGTTGAACTATTCAGTAGTGATCAGAATACTGAAGAGGAGCGGCTGTTTGCTGGTTAACGATGGGCAAAGGATATAATTTTCCTACCCATGAAAATAGATTATTTTTTAGGATGTGCATTGTCGTACTACTGCATCCTAATTTACAGCACTGCATGAAAAAAAAAAAAAAATCCCATAACTAGGCTGAGTTCCATAGGCATTTATCAAGCAAAAGCCATTGCTCAATTAAGAAGTGCAGAATTTGGCACACAGACCTTCAGCATTTGTCTCATATAGAAAGAACAATGTACGGTTTCCTAAAAAAAGAAAAATTGAAACTAATCAATTTTATTTCATCTTCCCATCTTGTAAACAACTAGAAGTATGAATGTTTATATTCCTTCTATAATTCCCATAGTTTCTAATGCAATCATAAATATTGTGAATAAATGTACAAAAATTTAAGACTTTTTGGACCTCTGTTTACCATCTGTGTGCAATGATATCTTGGGGCAATGCATGATAGAGGTTAATTATGCATTGCAAAAAAAAAGGTATACATAATTTTTTACTCAGCTTTATGTTCAACTGATTGAATGCTCTCTTCTTAGGTGTGTCAACATGTAGGAACTGTGAACATTAAGGAGTAAAAGAGACCTCATAGAGTCATCTAGATTAATCTACCTCTCAGAAGCACAGAAATACCCTCAATTAGAATGACTCCATAGCTTTTGACTTTTCAGTTTTAAATTACATACAGTGAATAAACACCACTTCCTATTTCTTTTCAAAAAAAAAAAAAAAAAAAGAAGTATTTTCTTTAATAGGTAATATTTAATGCTTACTGAATTAAGCTTATTATTATAGAAGTGGGCCATTAGAGTAAATGGCCAATTTCCCTTATCTTTGCAGCATTAACAGTGCCATTCTATGATTCCTGACTATCATTAAACATAATGTCAGCTTCCAATTTTGATAACTTAAAAGTTGTTACTACAACTATACTTAAGTGAAAACTTCCTGCTGTTTGTAGAAACACAGAAAATTTGTGCTGCCATTTCTACAAGAGAATGCCAGAAGGACAAGGCTGTCTTCAAGAAGAGTAAAAAAAAAACTTCCCAGAAAAGTCTTCGATGGGAAAGCAGGTAAGACAAAAATAACTGACTATGAGCTTAAGAATAGCCCCATTTCAGTGTTCAAATGGCCTTTGGCTCAAAGCTGATTTTCTGGGTCAAAGCCTATTCAACATTGGGGAGGTGCTACCTTTTCTTAGTCATCTAATAAGATGAGCAAGCCCTGAGTTATCAGGAAAGGTTGAGTCAATTTCCACATATATTTGTACCGAAGCAAAATGAAGTCTGCAACAAGTAATAGCTCTTGCAGGAGCAAATTTCATAGTCTGTTGCCATTTGATTAAGTCAGCCCTACATATACCCAGAACTTTATCCTCATGATGGATATCTTCCTCAGACAGAGCATTTCCAGCCTTTCATTGTCAAATCTGATCTGCCCTCCAACAGCCTCACTGAGCAATGCACAAGTAATGGTGCACAGCAGTCACTCTCGATGAAATTAATTCCTACCTAGTTTCTGGTAATGTATATGCATCCTTACACTTTGCTCTTAAGTTTTCTAGTGGATCTGTGAATTCAGTTTGAAAGTGACGGCCATAACCAAAATGTTGGATTATGCACATGGACCAAAAAATATGAAAATCCAAATGTTTTGGTCAAAGTCTTGAAAAACAGATTTTCCAGGAAAATTTGCATGCCTGATTCTTCAGCTGTCCTTTGTAGGTCAGTCTCACCTCCTGGGGAAAACACCTATTTTCATACAAAAATTCTTTTTAGTCAAAAGCCACTCTTACAGTAAGAGTGCTCAAGTGTAATTTTCCATCAGACATAATACTAGCAGAACAGTTGAGGCTGAAATTTTGAGCCCTGTTAGTATGTACATTTTATAGTTTGCTCCTTTTCATTTTTCTACTCTCTAACCCTCTTTTACGTAAAAGGATGCATCTCGAGAATACAGCTGATGCAGGGGCACATGAAGTAAGACTGTTTTACAGTTAAGAGTAGAACAGTCCTTACCTCATTAGAGGTTTGATATGTTATGGTCTATCAGGGATGGAGGTATGATACTTCAGCACAAAAACGAGAATTGTTTGATTGAGTCTTACCCCTGCATTTCCCAGGTTTAATCAAACCTTTAATGTTAGTTTAGTGTATTTTTCCTCTGGTTTCTTTTTTTGGTGCTTAAAAGCAGATGAGATGGATAAACATTTATAACAGACGTCTTCTTTGAAATTACATCTGCTGGTGAATCTTCCCTCCAATGTTAGATTTCTTCTGAAATGACTGAGAATTTTGTTGCCCTTCTGACGGAGTACCCATCTTTGAAGGTCTCCAACTCCCTGCACGTCACCAGCTGTTTAACATGACAGCTCCAGCCACACGCACTCACTTTAGACTCTCAGATTCAAATTAGGCAGGACTTTGTTTTTAATAATTAACTGCCCTTGTTCAGTGATCCAGGAATATAAATACATCCATCAGTCAATTAGAGCTTATGTAGTCAAGCACTTACCTTCATCTGTACCTAAATTAAAATATATCTGAATCAAGCATGCAAGGTGAAGTAGCTTGTATACAGTTGGCAGACTTATTTTTACAAAACGCTTAATCACATCATCTAAAGATCAGTTGCATAATTTAGTATGTCAAGTACCATCTTCAACAGAAAAAAAATCATAACTTTAACATCGGTGAACAGTGAAAGTAATGAGAAAGGACAATCTTTTGTTATAATGACAAGCCCATTTTTTTTATGCACCTTTCTTAACTGGAACAATGACTCAATAAACAGTAATTGATGTGAAGTCATTCTGGAATAGCTTTCTATCCTGTGTGAAATGAGATACATAAATACTCATGGAGTTTTTCCACACGTTCTTCAAACCACAGTAATCTTTATACAACTACCTGGAATTCTGGCACTCAGAAGAAGTATATCCAAAGACTCTAACAGTAAGACTGTCTAATTTCTCTTATTTCATATACGATTGGGGGAAAAAGCCAACAAACCTCAATGATTCGTGTTCTCTACTCTTGCAGTAAATCACAGCTTTTCCTATATTTTCTTGTCTCTCAGGCAATAAAAATTTCTCAATGCCTTCCCACACACATACTACAACCAAGTTAAAAACTGAACTGTAGCATCAAAGATGGTTCAGTACTCTTTTTTCTACAAAATGTCAGGAAATTAAATGAATCAGTTTCAGGAAGTCACTTTTCTTTGCTGTCTAAGAATATTAACAGGAGTACTTGAAAGAATATCCTTGAGCAGCAAATTCTCTAATCAATAGAAATTTTAGTCTAGTTATCTATGCAGAAATCTCTTGCAATGTCAAGGAGGGTAATAAAGATGACTGAAATAGGAGTAGAAAGCAGCCAACTAATAAAAATGTAAATGACTAAGCAAAAGACAGAAAGAAAACTCCAATTTCATACCATGTTCATAGAGTTTAAACAAAGAGGAAGACACTGCATTATCTACATCTAGAGTCTGGCCTTCAGATCTCTACTGATCTACAGCTTATCAAGCAACAAAATGGTACAAATTTCTCATTTCTTTATGACTTTCATGGTAGAGTACAAGTAATTCTAGAGCTTCACAGTGATGAGTATTCAAAACTTGGGTAACCACTGTCACGGATCATTGGAATTTCCTGCAGGCACACCTATACTGAGCCCTGTCACTTGGTTTATGCTGTGCTACACTTCTTAGATGAATATATAAACAGATTTTTTTCCAGGCAACAATCAAGAGACTGATGCCTAAGCCACGGAAATAATGAAACATCCAAAAGTCATGGAAGGCAGGCCAGCTACCTTCAGATTCAAAACAAAACCCCTGCCAGCCAAACCTAGGGAAGTCAGCTTCCCAGATGCTTGTGATGCTTACTGTGACCCTCAGCATGTAAGGACACCAAGCAAAGTTTTCTCAACATTATTTAACATGAATACAGCCTCCCTAACCTACCCCATCATCTAACCAAATTTTGAAGTTTCAGATGAATAAATACAAAAATAAATTTTTTAAATGTGTAAATTCTTTCAGTTGCTCCTAGGCAATGCGTTGACACTGGCAATTCAACCGAAAAGCAGGGAATTCAGTTCTACTTACTGTTTCATTATGCTGCAAATGCTAAAATCAGGCTGAGTACAACAGATTTTACCAGTGGATCCTAAAAAAAAATTAAAAAAAAAAATGAAAAAAGAGAGAGAGGAATAAAATTCCTGAAACCACAGATTTTGAAGTCCAAAAATGCTATAATGATCAAGGCCAGTATAAGCAAAATATTTTAAGAAAATATTTTGCCTCCTTCTTAAAGTTTCAGAAAGTAGAGCAGTATTGTATCTCCAGTACGACTCTTCTGAAACACTGAATTATCCTCATATGAAGGAGCCTGCCTCTTTGAAACTGGTGGTTTCTAAATTCAGTCTACATCACCTGGATTTTGGTGGAGATAGGAGTGGAGAAGAAGGGAGAGATTTCTGGCTTGGAGTTCCATTGGTGGAGATTGTGACGATGCTCTCAGCAATTGTATGTTTTACTCTCGTTTTGATCAGGTCAGAGGCATTATTTACAGTTGGGTTAAGGGGGGGAGGTTGTTTCTTTGGCAGGTTATTTTTTAATATTACCCAGCTGTATTGTTTTAACATCCTCAGGGATTTGTTATTGAAGAAATGTAGTTTGGAATAAAGAAATATATACGCCTACTGAGTGCCTTTAAAAGGTCTAAGTATATGCTGTCAAAACCTGTATATTTGAAAATGCTTAATTTTAGTAGATAATGCTTCACAGCATTCACCACAGTTAGTGACCTTCTTACCATACTATACATGATGAAGCTATCACCCTGCTTCAGAATAGGGTTGGCTATTGAACTACTTGCCTCTGCATTATTTATAATCAATGTTTAATAATAGCTATGTCTCTGGCTGAAGCTTTTATTCCTCAGATATATCAGATAAACTTTGTGCAGTTTTTAACCCAAGTAACCATTGATATTTGATTATTTCTTTAATCATGTAAATCACTGATGCAATTGTTTAACATTTACAAGATATTTTATTGCATTTATAATTTGCTTTCCATTCTTTGTGTAATAGAAATACCCAGATTTCTAATTAGAATTACCCAGTGTAACTTGCCATTCTTCAGCTGTTTTTAAGAGTTCGGGAGTGTCTCAGAGCAGTGTATTTCACCACAGATGTGCTCACAACTCTTTGGTCTGCTTTGGACTAGTCTCTACAGGGAAGCTGCATACAGTTTCATAATCTGTGTTTTCCCAACTTTTCCCATAGGAAAAGGTTTTTTTTTAAAGACAAAAAAAAAAATAATTCCCCAAAGGAGTGGGATCATCTGGCATGAAGCAGGAGCGGCCTTTTCCAGCATCAGACAGACACCACTTGGGTTCTTCATTTCACCTCAATAAAAATGAGAGGAAGGATACCAACAGCAAAGACCACTGTATACGTTTCACATAAAACCAGCAAAGCATAGTTCCTCTGAGACTCTTCTGCTTTCTAATCCACACCCCGCACATCGAGGCAGTGACTGTAGGAGGTAAAGAAACGGGTGCATGCAGTTAATCCTTATAATCAGATGGGCTATAAAGAACACTCCTCTTAGTTTGCTCTCAGTTTTCTAGAGTGCTTAATAACTCCTGTCTGGCAGACATGCTAACTTTGAAATTACTGAGACTGATCTGACATTCATGTATAAAAGGATGATATTCTACCAAGGCAACTCTATCAGAGTAAATAGCTGTAATGGAAAGCAAACCTTCATATTAACTTCAGTACTGGATTATCTGACTGTCTAAAATTGCTGTATTCAAACTTTGTGCGTCACCTTACTTCTATTTTCTAGGGTAAAGCAGCAATGAAAGGAATTATTACCATGTAGAAAAACATCTCAGTTTAAGGCACATAAAGAACTACTTCATTTTCTGGCATAAATGTGTTGGAAAGCCATGTCACATGAAAGGGAGGCAAGTTGTTTTGTGCTGCTGCCTTGCTAAAATCGTGCTGGGTAACAGTGAGTGCATGTGCCACACATGCCTGGGGCTTATGGTTATAACTCCTCAGACCCACAACACATTTCTATCTTCCTACCATTGCCTTTTGCATAACAGGCATATGTTTTTGAAGGGATCCTTAATGGTATGTGAAGCTATCAGTCTTAGCACTAAGCATTGGCATTTGAAGAAGGAAAAAATGTTCCAACTTTAGTCAAACAGAAAGCAAGTTAGAGAACGCTAAAAGAAAGGAATTTTAAAACTGTGATTTTGTTTAACAATGAAATCCAGTGGGCAAGTCACATGATTAATAAATCACATTCAATAGTTCTGTTATGTCAAACTGACATCATAATAATTCAGGAAATATTTCAGATCCTTTACATTAATTTTAATCTAGCCACAAGCAGTGAATCCAGAAAACCAAAAGTATATCCATTATTATGGTGATGAACATAATTTTACAAGCATCCACATGAATAACTTCACTAGTGTCTATGGACCATAAACAACTGCTTAATAATCTTAAAATAATTCAAATAGCCTCTCTGAGACATATCACCCTCATAATCTTACACATTTTGATTTGTTGCAGCAGTCATAAATATAGACACAAATACACACAGAGTAAGCAAAAACTGTGAGGAAAAAACAATATAAATGAGACTTTCCTGTTTAAATAAAGACATTGTGTTTTCCTGAGCTAAACTTTTGCCTTAAGTTAGTCATAGCTGATAATATCTATTCTATCTTTCATATTCTGTATAGGTGACAACTGGGAATTCAAGGAGTCAATAGTAAATACAAAATGTGTTATTTTCTAGAAGTATACAGTCATTACACTTTAACATTGATACCAAAAGTAATTACTTTTTCATATAATTCCCATTATTTTGATCCTGATTTTGCCTTTACATTCTGTCATGAGACACCTTCCAGTGAAGTTCATGCCCATGACTTCTGAAGAGCAGTTGCTCGTGTTATAGCTTGATTGCTTTCTTAGGGACATGAAATATTTAAATTCATTAAATTAATATGTAGTGTGTTTTTTTACTAACAGAAGCAAAAGTAAATTCATCCTCTTAGATTAAGTACACTTGGGCTCAGAGCTAAAGGAATACACATTATTCTATAGGGAAATCTTGTAGATTTTGCATTGCTGCACATCCTATATTTTGTTTTAAAATAAACACAAGGATGTACACAAAGCAATACCACAAATCATACCAAGTATGGAACTTTTGATAGGAGTTCTATCATAACCATTCTAGAAATGGTGATAAATATAAGTTATTTGGTCAAAACACAAACAATACAACAGTGTCTTCTGGCTATAAGGGACACATCACTCTTTTGAAGGTAGCAGCAAGTTACAAAGATAACTTGTCAAAAAGGTAGACTCATGCTTACACTTTAGAAAGGGATCTGTCTATAAAAGGATACTAAACAGATAGGAACCACAGAAACAGAAGTGATGTTTATATTTTATGAGCTTAAAGCTGTGTCATCTGGCTTTCTCATATCCATCCTTTTGGCTAAAAAAAAAAAAAAGGGAAAAAATCCAAATATTAACTTCAGAAACATACTTGTGATACATTTTAAAAGCATGACTCATATTTCAACTGAAATAGAAAAATCTCTGTTGTTGCTGAAAGATCAAATGATCTCACTTATTTTACAAGTTTACCTGCAGATGTTTTGACTCTAAAAAGCAAGCCTTCGGATAATTGCATGAAACCTTGGCTACATAAATGGTAAAATGTTGTGTATACTAATGTAATAAGTCTTAAGTTACTGATAGGTTGTTCTTAAATGTAGCTGAAGACTGCTTAAGATTCATCTATGTTTCTAAAAATAGCATGACATAAATAATTTTTAAAAAAACAGAAGCAAAACCAGAATTTTGTTGCAGTGAATGAAGAATTTATGGGATAAATTCACACTTTTTTTTTTTAAAGCTCATGTAATAAAGAAAGATAAAGAATAAATTAAAATGCTGAACAACCAAAACGGAGTAATATGTTTCAAGAATTTGTCTTAAAGTAAATGTTTTTCTTTTCATTTTGTACAAAGTTCTGTTGCAGGCAAAACTCAATATTTGCCTGCTGTATGTTATAGCTACTGCAGAGAGGGAAAAAAAAGAAATCTTTTCACTCTAATAAACAGGGAAAACAGATCCCTAAGAAAAAGATGAAATAAGAACTGAGTTAACATTCAAAAGATGTTCCAAGATCTTTCCTACTTCAGGGGTGAAAGCAATTACACCTTCACTGCATTAGCAACACCGAATATGCATTTTTATGACCTGTCCTCTGCTCTCTGCATTGACTTCAGATCAAATGCACAAGACACAAAGTTATTCTCATCTGGAATAGTCTGGAATAGTTACACAACACTGATCACCCCCTTCACGTTTCAGAGACTTATGGGAGATGAAATCATCAGTCTGTATTTGCAAGCTACTTAGAAACTGCACTGATAAATGAGGTTCAAATCAAAAACACGAATGCACAGTGTCAGGTAGTACTTCTCTGATCTCAATCACCTCCAGTTAGTTTATAGGTAAAACTTCTAGTACTGTTCTCAGAGACCCCAGAGCTGTGAATCTATGATGCTTGGCAATATATTGCCTCGTCTAAAAATCTTCAAAAGGATACCACCAGAAGTGATCATAAGCTTCTGCAAATCCAGCAGAGAACACAGCAGTAGGGCAATATAACTTTGCTTTTTGATCCTGTGTGCTGAAAAATAAAGATTTTGTTTCCCAGGAATGATATTTTGAAATAGCAGATATTCATCTAAGATTTGTTTGAAATTTAAGGTTGACATTAAAATGCTAACTAAGAGGTAATGTTAATAGTAAAGTCTTTTTTTTTTTTTTTTTTTTTTTAAAAAAAAAAAAAAAAGCCAAACCAAACAAACACAAAACACTTGGAAACTAACTAGAAATGTCCAAAAATCACTGGAGACCTTCCAGAACCAAGGAATCTACTCCACTCCAACAAAACATTGCAATGAATAGTTACTTTTTAGTAAGAATCTTATTTCAGGCTTGAATATTTCCTCTTTCACAAATCAGATACTGAACATCTCTTATCAAAGTTTGTTCCCACTATTATGTAGACTTATCGGAGGAGAATGTACCATGAAAAAAACAATTTAACAGTCTTCCTATGGTATTTATCTTGCAGACCCTCTCCCTAGGTCTCAGTTCTCTCAACACAACCTTCCTATTCTTTTGTATGTTGTATATCATTCTGTTGTTCATATTTAAAAGACACATACCCTTTTTTTCTCCCTCCTCTTTCGTTCTTTCTCCCTGCTTTCCAGGAAAAGTTATATCTTCAAGAAAGAGTTTAGCAGAGTTTAAGTTAAAAGACTGATGAAAAAGCAATCTTAAAAACTTGATCTTTCTTAGTTATTGTATAGTAGCTGCTCATTCTCCCCGATTTGAATCAAATTGACCCAAGGGAAATGCTTTCTGGACTGACTCAATTGAACAAGGAGCTATGAAAACTGGTGAAGCAGATGACAGAATGTGAACAGGTAGTGAGAGGCAGACCATCAGGAGTAATTTTACTACTGCTCAGAAATTTATTACTGGGCTCGGAATACCAGCAGGGAAGCAGAAAGCTCAGCAGCACCTTATTCATTTTACCTGGCCAGGTGCAGCCTAGCTGTTGTGTAGGCATGGTGTCCTCCTCTCTGGGAACATGTTTGGTACAGGATAGTGCCCCAAATCACCAGTGGCATGAGTTTGCAGGAGAAGTATGCAAGTGTGAGGATGGACAGCAAATGACCACCTGAGGCATTCATTGGCGCACCGTAAGGCCGGGCCAGCTAGTCACCCAGTCAAAACTGTGTCCTTCCAAATTCATCAAAGAGCACTCACATGTTTTAATAAGAGTAACACAGCTGATTCAAAGGCTGTGCTTGTCCTGATGACCAGAATTTCTGACACTAGGGCTCTGTGAGATCAGACAGACACACAGACTAGGCTACTTATGAACAGCAGCAACTATGTTTTGGCCAAGTATAGTCTTTAGCAGCTAGTTTGTTACATTGGAGTAGTCATGGGTCTCTTGCAGGGAAAACTATAGCCTTTGAGGAATCCTATGATCCTACCAAGCAGACACTAATACTCTTACTCTTCTCCTATTAATGATATCTTACTGCAAGTAAAAACTCTGTTACTTTTGAAAGGGACCTTTTTCCTACATTCATTCTCTACTTGGTACTAAACACAGCATGAAGACAATCTCTGCAATATCCAGTATTGCTCTACTCCAATGACCTGTGCAAGAATTAAAATGGCATTAATATTCTGCTTTTCCAGATGGAGACTGCATTTGCTAAGGATCTTTTAATTACCTTTGATTACATTAAAAATATTTAAAAGCTGTGTCAGAGAGAAAACCACACTTGGCTGAAGTACTCAGTGCTTCATTTTTAGATTATTCACTTTTAAAGTTATAATTTTTGCTTTCAGCAATTGCACATTGTCTTTCCAATTTTAGCATTTTCAGATTAATATTAACAGCAAGAAATTCACATATACTATTTCTAGAACACCTTTGAATTCAGTTCAGTGGCAATTTAATGGGTGTTTTTAAGAAAAAATAGTAAATAACTACTGATTTCTTCTGCACATAGGAGACAACAGCTTGTAGCCAAGCCCTGAAATGTAAGGGAAAAATGTCAAGAACCTCCCTCAGGCATCATCTTCCTATGTATAAAAGGTATTCTTCAAAACAAAAGCTACATGGGGAAGAAAAAAAAAAAAAACAAAAAAAAAACCCGACAACGATCCAACACATCAATTCAGGAGGGAATTAAACACCAATAAATCACAGAGATGTTTGCACAAAAAATGAAGCATACACTTCCACAACTTAAGCATTCTGAGTCTTTGATTCAAGTTCCCCATCTCTTAATGTGAACATCCAATATTAAAGACATCTGGTCCCATGGTTCTCTCCCACTTTCCAGAGACCTCCTGCAGACTGTTCATGGTCAGTGAAGCTACAGACCCCAGCACAACCTTACACATCATCCCTAAACTCCCCGAGAGATGCACTGTTATGAAGAGGTGATATTACATTGCCTTCTGCCTGGCTGTACCACTGGTCTCTTCACTTGCTCTAGACAAGCCGTCATGGTCCTCTGCCTTTAATACAGCCCTGGAAAAGGATTTTCATCCTCTCCAACTGTTTAGCAAGCATTGCTTTACAAGCATTATGATCTGTGTCAGCTCTTCTAACTCATTACAATTTACTATGAACTTCATTGTAACAAAAGCCCCATAAGTCCTTTCTCCCTCTCAGCATCTCTGGGGCATCTGGCTCCTACACCCAGCTGCTCGTGGCTGAGATCTGGTTATGCAGAAACCTTACTCACCCTGCACCAAATTCAAGTAATTCGTTGTTTATTCAGTCAGTAAGGATAACAACACCTCATTACCTCTATAAACAGATTAAAAAGCCGTATTAAATAAGATTGGCCAAGGCATTTGCAGGGTCTGAATCAGGCTGTTCCTTCCACTGCTTTATCAATAGATGGCAGCAAGAATCTCCTCCTCTCTTGAGCGTCGGAGAGGGAAGATGCAACTCGGTAGGAACAGAGGAAAAGCTTTCCAATAGAGTTCAGATACTAGATGTTAACAGCCTTATGTTGTGGCTCATTCAAGAATGGCTCAGTAAACTCTGCAGCAACACAGAGGTATAGAGATGACCCCTTAGTAAAGTGTCCCAACACATTTGCAGTACATTGAGAATCTGCCAACAGGAATGAAAATATATTTTTCACTTGTTCCCTTATATCTTAACTGGTGTGGGTTAAAATCCTAGAATGCTGCATAACATTTAGTGAAAGCAAAAAACCAGGTCAGGATATCATCTGAACCTAAACAAATGCTGCAGAGGTTGGAACTTATGGGCAGTGAGACTTTGATAACAGCCCACTACACAATTAGACCATTTTGTGGCTTTGGAAGTAAGATGCAACTTACATTACATGAAAATTTGGATGTATGTTAAAAATAACTTTTTTTTTCCCCTTACAAATATGAGTCCTTCAGGAGTCTCTCAAAACTACTGTATCCTTCCTTCTTGTGCTCGGTTTGACTTTTTTTTCTGGACCAAGCTTCCAACTCCCTGTTTTGCCAGTTCCTCTGCTCAGAATAATACTTTTTCTGTTCTCAGAATAACTCCCAATTAACCTTTCCTCACACCCCCACCCACCCTTCTTGTGCACCATTCCTTTCTTTTTCTTTCTATTTTTACCTTTCTTCATTTTTCATGCCCTTAGAATGAAAAATCTTCATATAAAAGTATCTCTTTCCAGTCCCGTATGTTGTAAACTTACTGGGTTGGACAGTTTATCAAAACTGGGCAAGTGAACCAGTGACCTCTGAAAGATATGTGAAACAGGGATGAATGTGCCTGAGCCCTGCTACTGCCGCACAAAAAGAGGTGCTGTGTTAGGATTGCTTGGGACAGTTATTACTCTGATATGTATATACATCTGTTTGTACATATAAATATTTAAGCTACAAAAATATTTAAGCAACCATTAATAATTTTTTAACACAAAAGGTGTTTCAACTTAATTTCCTGAGCCAATACCTAGCAAAAGAGGAAACTATACCTTCCGTGAAGGATTCAGATAAAACCTCTAAGAATCTTGAATTTCTTTGTTCAGTTTCAGTATTAAAAGGATACAGAACACTGGCCTCAAGATTTTTAATATCCTGCATGCTTTAAAATAGTAATTTTGAAAATAAGTTAACATTTTGCTAGGCTTTTCAGTAGCTGACATGTTACTTCTGCTTATGGTCTTCCAAGTTCTGGAGCAATTAGAGGATTACACAGGTATTGACTACAAGTTCAGATGTAAAATCTACAGCATCACTTCTGAATATCTAAAATCAGCCCTAATGTCAGCAACAACAGGGATAATGCTGTGAACCCAGAAGCATCTGCATATAAAATAAAGTTCTCTCCAGTCTCCTTCATGTCCAAGCAGAAAGGGTTGTGAATGTCAATGGCTGTTAAAAATACATTAAATTTTGGCTTCTTCTCAGTAGTACCATACTATCCATGCTAAGTGGTATGGTAAGTGGAGCTGGAGACAGGTGGCTAGATTTGTGAAGTGGTGTAGCATTTTGTGTTGAAGGTTGAGGAATATATGTACTGGACAGGCTAGGAGTGCCTCAGCATACCACCCAGCTCTCCCAGCAGGTTTAACAACTTTATTCTTCCCTTCTTTTTTTTTTAAAGTTCTTTTCTTAAAGTTCTGTTGCTGGGAACACATAAAACCAAGCTACCTTTGGGGAAAGCCTACCTTCACCACAGACTGGTTCATCCACCAACTCTATAGACTCTTTGATCTTTCTGACCACAATCTCCATCACAGAAGTCCTTCAGGAATTTTAAGCAAAATCATGTAGTAACATCATCTTATCTTTAAATTTTAAGCTAGCTGACGTCAGGCTTGTTTTAGTTGCAGGCCTTTTTTTCCAGTCAAATATCCAGACTCCGCACAGAAGTCTTTCCTTTTTTTTTTACAATTGGCAGAATCAAACTCAACAAGTATTTTTGCAGGCATCTCAGAGCATGTTTAGCAAAGCTTCAGGTTGGGGAGCACTTTCTGCCAAGTTAAAAAGAGGCAAAGCAGAGTCATGAGCCTAGGTGGAAAAGATTTCCCTCAAAGGGTGAAAACCAGCATTTTTCCTGTAAAGTTCTGATAACAGAGAGATAGCCCTGGGCTCCAAGCAGAGGTAAAAAGCCTTCTACTTGTTAATTTATTCTTCTTTTCTAAGCAACAGAGATCACTGCAGAAAGGTATGGGTGAGGAGATATGGATTTTTGAAGTTAATTTATGGTATGCAATATTATTTCAACTTATCAAAAATGTGCAGAGGAGGTGACACCTACACTTTCAGCCAGAGGGTGGCCATAGATCTATTTCTGCTGCACTGGAAACTGCAGCCCCCTCTCCTGTCACGCTTATTTGCACATCCACTACCCAGCAAAAGTACAGTCACATCCTAGCTGTGTGGCAGCATGTCATAAGACTGCAGCACAGAGGGAAAGACAGTAGAGCTAGCTACTGCATTCCTCCTTACAGGTCATGGGTGTTGCAGGATACACAACTGGCACGTGTTAAAAAAAAAGGTTTTGCTTTTCGTATGGTGGGTATGTGACCAGTCCCAGCAGAAGCAATGCTGAAAAACACAACACTGGAAAGCTGCCCTGGCAGAAAAGGACCTGGAGGTGTTGGTTGACACCCAGCTGCATATGATGCAGTAGTGTGTCCAGGTGGCAAAGGCAGCCAAAAGCATTAAGGCAGCCAACAGCTTCCCAGGGAGTTGGAGTTGTTCAGCCTGAAGAAGAGGAGGCTCTGGGGGGAACCTCATAGCGACCTTCCAGTACCTGAAAGGGGCCTACAAGAAAGCAAGGGAGGGTCAATTCACAAGGGTTTGTAGTGACAGGACGAGGGGCCATGGCTTTAACCCAGAAAAGGGTAGATTTAGGCTAGATGTTAGGAAAAAGTTCTTCGGTATGAGGGTGGTAGACCACTGGAATAGGTTGCCCAGACAGGTGGTGGAGGCCCCATCCCTGGAGACATTCAAGATCAGGCTAGATGAAGCTTTGAGTAGCTTGATCTTGTTGTAGATCTCCCTGCTTATTGTGGGGGGGTTAGACTAGATGACCTTTGGAGGTCCCTTCCAGCCCTGACATTCTATGATCCTATGATCATGGCTTGGATTAGAAAGTGTGGCCAACAGAACCAGTGCTTGTCCCCTGTACTGTGCGCTGGCATGGCTGCACCTTGACTGCTGTGCTCAGTTTCAGTCCTCTCACTACAAGAAAGGCATTGAAGGTGGTGGAGTATGTCTGAAGAAGAGCAATGAAGCTCGTGAAGGGTCTAGAGCAGAAGCCTTATAAGGAGCGTGAAATTATTTAGTCTGAAGAAAAGGACGCTGGGGAGAGAATTTTTCATTCTCTACAGCCACCTAAAAGGAGGTTATAGGAAGGTGGGGGTCAGTCTTTTCTCCCATGTAAACAAGTGATAGAAGAAGAAATTGCCTCAGATTGCACCAGGAAAGGTTTAGATAGGATATTAGGAAAATCTTCCCTGAAAGGATTGTAAAGCACTGGAACAGGCTGCCCATGAAAGTGGTGGAGTCACCATCCCTGGTGATATTTAAAAGACAGATAGATGTGGCTAGTGATATGGCTTTATGGTGGACTTGACAGTGTTAGGTTTATGGCTGGAACCAATGATCTTCAAGGTCTTTTGCAACCCAAAATATTCTATGATTCTGTGAAATGAGAGCAGCTTCTGACTGACACTGCAGCATTTTTGCTGCATGATCCCTCTCGAAATGCAAGGGTAGGAGACAGTCCTGAGATGCTCCCAGACAATGGCAACAGGACCACATCCATGCTGCAGAGTTGAGGAATTTTGCTATGGAGTGTATCTGCCACATAGGCCATATAGCAAATAATGCTGGTTTGATGAACAAAAACTAGGAAAATAGTTCATTGTTCTTAACAGGAATATAACTAAAGGAAAGCAGAGTTATGGCAATGAATAACGCAAGGCACAAAGTCTTTTCTGAAAGCTGATCCACTAAACAGAGTCTATACCCTCCAGGAAACACCACTCTGCAAGTCACTAACAAGTTCTGTTCTAATGTACTGCACACAAAAATATTTCCATAGGTGAAAACTCTGTTTTGCCATAATTTACAAGTGGGTATGTGAACTATTTTTGTTATTACTTGATCAAGGTAAATAAAAAATTTCATTACTTAATAGATTCTATTCATCCAGTGATCTTGAAGTAAAGGATTAATTATTATTCTAAGTGTTTGTATTAATCAGATCTCATACCCACAAAGACCAATTTCAGTATGATTCCCCTGGTATGCTTCTGTAAACAGCATCTCATCTAAGGGTATTTGAGAGCAGATTTACACCAAATTCCCACAGCTTCTTTTATTTTCTTGCTGCTGTTTGCACTCTCAAAGTGATACACAGAACAATTTAAGGACAGGCTGCCATAATTGAAAGGGTTGTCCCTTCCTTGTGCAGTTCATACAAGGCTTATTCCCATCTCTTCATCTCATTTTACTGACAGAAGAGCGAACACTTTGCCCAGGACTCAACTGGTTTCTAAGTGGCAGTACACATCACCTTCCATTACCCCACACATTTAAGATATTGTAGCCCTCCCTCACTAGGTTACTGCGGATCAGGCTGATGAACCTTCTGAACACTATTGTTCTGCTAGCACCAACAATCTGTTTTCTGCAGAGATTTCAAATACATTTCAAAGGCTTTTCAAAGGAAGATATTTTATATCTAAATGTATTCATATTCTGTTGTCATATTTTTGTTACATATCAACTTTCTTCTGTCCTGTGAGTTGTGTGATATACAGATTCTTCTTTCATCAGTTTATTCCCTAAAGACAGTGTGAGCAATTAACTTTACAGTTAATTAATTAAAGGCCAGATATAAGAGGTTTCACTAGTCATCAACCTTCACTTGATCTTCACTTCATCTATCTTCACATAGTAATACCATCACATCTTGTTTACTATATTCCGATTTATGACTTTCTACAATACCATAAATTTGTCTCTACAAAGAAACCAGACAAAGAAGGATGCAATAAGTGGCAAGAGACAAGAGTGCAAGTTCAAGCTTTCTTTACAGAAATATGACAGAGGTGATAGGAGAGAATAGAATTAGCCCAAGAAAAAAAAAACTAGGAAGCGGAGGTAAGTTTGTATCTTATGTATTTACCAAAAAAAATTACTAAAACCCCACTGTTCTTGGGGAAAGAAGAAACAGTGAAGCAGGATGAAGGAGAGAACAGTGATATTTCAAAGCTGTGAAGAAAGAATGTGAACTATGCAACATTCAGTGTATTCACCAGTTCCAAACAACCATGTGACACTTGGAGCAAAAGAACTTTAAGGTGCTGGGTGAGAGGAAAGACAAGAATTTCGATGCCAAGATGGCAGTTTTACTTTACATTATGTACTTTTATTTACCCTGTATAGAAATCTATGAGCTGCCCTGTTCACTACTGTAAGACCTAAAAATTTCTGTCCAGTTTAGTACTATTAGCAAGACCTGCAGCATTGCTTCTTCTGAGTGCCATCAGGTCTTTCCAAGATGCAGTATTTCATTATTAGTTTTTGCCTGCTTTAAAAAAAAAAGTGTGCAATCAATCCTGTTACCATTTTCTCATTGTGTAGTGCACAGTCAAGGTAAGTAGTCATTATAAATATATTTTTCCTACAACTTTACTCATAATGCTAAGAAATCATCTCTTTATTATGATTTCTTTCCCCCAGAATGAGTGCAGATATAAAACTGCACAATATGACCTACACAAGGTTTTTCAAGGACCAAGATGACAACAGTTACCTTTGCTTGTTATGGGCCTACACAGATTTCAACTCCATTAGTTGGTTTACAGTAACCTTTTACGTGCAGAAAAATAAGGAATGAAAAGAAATAAGGAGAACCTCAGCAACTTCACTTTGCCCCCTCCTTGTCTGGAAACCATAGAAACCAAACTGAAAGTACAGCCAAGAAGTTCGTCATTTGGCTATCTCTGGCTGATCTCCATGGAAACATTTCACTTTTTGTTGAAAGGAAAGATTTTCAAATCAGACAAATGGCCACAGTCTGATGGGTTATGACATCTTTGGCAAGAATTTAAAGATCAAAAACAACGTCAAGCATTTCTGCTTTATATATTCCTATTACAATCCTATTTTACAGCATTTATGCGTATTTTATTTCATCATAATTACATCTTTTCTATCAGAGTTGTGTTATCAAACAAGATATTAAATTTCTAAAAAAAAAAAGTGATACCCTGCCTGCAGACCGGGGTGTATACACTCCGGTATCCAGTTTAGGTATCGTTTGCTGTAAGTTATATAGGTCACCCAATACCTTTTTTTTGCATACTTTGCCCGGAAGATTGAATAGAGGCATTGAATGCATCAAAACAACTAAGACTGAGAGCTAAGAAAATATTCAACACTGGTAAGTCTTATTTTTCAGAGCTATTCTTTCGGGAACTACTGCAGTCAGAAAGGTACTCCTGCTTGCTGCCCAGTTCCTTACCTTTTAATGCCTATTACAATTAAAATAAGCACTGGATGGCCAGTGGAAAAAATCTACAGACAAGATAACTAACATGAAAGGCAATTCCATAGGACTCAAGGCTTTCATTAAGCCTGTGGAAGTACTTGAGCACTTAGAGCACATGCCTGTGAAGCCACAACTGACCAAGGGTGAAGGGACATGAGGACCCTACAGAGGCTTCAGAGTACAGCTGGTACACTGCTGCTCAGCCACATCAGCAGCAAGGCTGCTCAGGACACCAGGAAAGAGAAGACTTTGGAAGACTCCACCTTTATAACTACATTTAGTAGTATGTAGGTACCACCTGCAACATATGTACCACCTACACTAGTAAGATATAGCTGAGCAGTGCATATACCATGCTGAACTACAGATTCAGCAGTGAAAATTAAAAAGTCTTGTTACAAACTGGTGTGCGGTACTAAACCATAATTAAATTTATTTATTCTTAGATAGCTCCAAGTTACTGCTGCAGCCATTCTACTCCCATAATTTTTTTTTGTTTGCTTCTTTTCCACGTAGCAGACATAACACAGGTGAGAAGAGAGTATATTTTTCTGCCTAAATACACATAAAAGCTCCACTTCCAGAAACCTCTTAGGTAACAAAGGAAGGAAAAATACTGATGGCATCTTAGCTCATACAGATAAAGAACCTACAGTCACCCTAACATTATTACAGAATTATTCTGTTTATCATCATGTACAGCAAAACAAACTACAACACATATGGGATATGATTTACAACCTTAGATAAACCTCTAGATTTCTCTGACTCATCATGCAACTAATACTGTTTCCAACATCAACATTATTGCATTGAATGTCTTTTGCTAATGGCTAGAGGTGGCAGTTTATTACACTTCTGTCAGTGGCCTACCTGCAAAGAAATAGTGACAACAGAGATTAATGTAACGGAAATATTGCCAGCGATGAAGAGACATAATCTGATTTCAGCTGCAGACAAACTGTCACCAAACAAAAGAGTGAAAATGTGCTGATGCTTTCTGAAATTTGAAAGAATGTCAGAAAGATTGCAGTGAATTATAGAGACAGAAGTAAACAGAGCAAGAAACTCAAGGAAGTCATGAAAGAGCATTCATAAAGAGAAAGCGACAGAGAAGATATGACTTTGAATGGTTGATAAAAATTTCAGCAAAGTAAAATGATAGTCCAGAGCCGAGAGGAAGAAAAAGTCACATCTGTCTCAGAAAAAGTTACTTGACAAACACACAAATAAAGACTTGTATGAAGAAAGGTGGCAGAGTTTGGTCCAGATTATTTCCATCTGCTTCAAAAGAACTGTTCTAAATGCTTCAACCCCATCTGGTTACTCTGTACCTGTACATTTCAACATTTATCATTTTAGAAATAGTTTTAACGTGCCTTTTGTATTAAAACCTCTCTAATATCAGAACATAACAAAGTGTGGTTGTGCAGAAGCAACTGTGCAGGACTTGGTAATGTTAGGTTTATAGTTGGATTCAATGATCTTAAAGGTCTTTTCCAACCTAAATGATTCTGTGAATAAAGGTGGTTAGCCGTGTTTTGCCTTCTCTCCAAAGTATGACACACAGATATCAGTCCTTTAGACTACTTGATCTGTAACTATATGGGAAGGCAAAGTGTATACTATTTTAACTCAACAGGTATAAAACACTGACATCTTCCAGCTTGATTTTACTGAAATTTGAAGGAGTGAGGGGTGGTAATTAGCACTTGATTTTTCAAAATAATTTCAACAAGTATTTTGTATTTGTGCTTAAAAGGGACCAGCTGCCCAGAAACAAGAAGGAAGATAATCATCCTAGTAGTACTCAACAATGGCAATCTTGAAGTGCTATCTTTGTGCCCTGATATGTGTGTGTGTATACTTTTTTTTTTTTTTAAGAAACAGGCAAGGCATACAACCTGCTCTGCTCAGCACTGCTCTTGCATCAGTAGTGCTGCATCTCACGGAGTACCAGCTTCAAGAAATTCATGGTTTGGCTAGAAAGAATCCAGAGGAAGACAAGAACAATAATAACAGAGGGCTGAGAAATGTCTTGTAGGGAATATTTGAATGAATTGTAGCTACTTAATTTGGAGAGGAGAAAGCTAGAAGGAGACCAAGCAGCCTTCTAATATGCAAAGGTTCCCTGTAAGGGTAAGAGATTAATCTGTTTTCCATGTCCATTGCACAAAGGCCAAGCAATATCAGACTTAAATTGCATCTAGGGAGATCTGGGCTGGAGATCAATAGAGAAGCATTTCCAACATTAAGCACTGTGATGGATTTCCTAATAGAAGTGCAGAAATCTCCATTACTAGTAGATTTTGAAAGCACATTATACAAATATATGGCAGGAAATATTTATAAATAATTAGTTCCTGCTTTGGGCAGAGAAACTGGTGAGATCAGAATTTCCCTCCTTTATTGCCAAAGGCAGAGCCACAGGCCCCTGCAACAGCAACCTGGAAATCCAGAGAGGAAAATCATCGGTTAGATGTAAAGCACTGGCCACAAGATTTCAGCTGTGCCAGAGTAGACAGCCTCCCCACGTTAATCAGCCTTGTTCACTACAGTTATCAGATAAGAGGAAGTTGGAGTGGTAGAAATAGAGCATTTCACCTTTTTAGGATATGACAAAGCAATACAGCTTAAAACTTAAATTCTAGTCTAAAACCATGAAGTTGAGGAATCAGATGAAAATTGATTTTGATTAAACCAGTTTAGGGAACCTTTAAGTATCCTACCTTACATACCAGTTAGAAAGTATAAAGAAAAAAAAGCCACACCACCACAGTTCATCTGAATGTTTACTTGCAAGTAACCTGCTTGGAAGAAAAGTAAAGCATATTGCAGCATCTTCCCACCCCTCGTCTGCCAGGCTTTTCCTTATTCCCACCAGCAGGGCAGGAGCCTGCACAAGCTCCCAGGACAATGCCAGTCCTTGAAGGTAGTAAATCTTCCTTCAGCTATAAAGAGCCAGGCAGTAGTGAGATGGGACAACCATCAATTACTGTGCAATTTGGATAAAGCACCCCTCAAATGCTAATTTTTAAGACTTTTTTATTAAGCTTCAAAAAATATTAATGTGTATTGCTACAGGGTAGTTTTAGATGAGTATTTCCTGGATTTCTATATTTAATAACCACACTTGTATTGTTCTTGCCTCAATCTAAACTACTTCATGGCTACTAAGAAAGCCTTCACATTAACAGCTTCTTCTTTGCTTTCACACAAAAATATGAAAATTTCCTCTTGACTTCTCTTGATGCAGCTTGTAATAGAACTGCATCTGGAAACACTATACCATATTCTTATACTACTTTTACAGCAGGAACTGCTAAGTACTTTGGCTCATTTTCAAATCCCTCAATTCACCAAGATATAATTGCGCTGTGATTCATGCCTTTGCTAATTCTATGCAAGTTGTGGGCATGATTATTAACATCACATTAAACCCTAGAACTAAAAAGATTAGCAAACATTTTTTTTTTTCCCCTGGACATTGAAATGCAGTAGATAAATTACACTGTCAAAATGTTTAAGGAAAACAAAGCACAATTATGACAGAAATTGTTTTATTTTACAAGCTGTTCTACTTTTAAAAGTTTAGCAATTTTTATATGACAAAATACAGCATAATTTCAACATTTGTTTTTCCACTGAACAGCACAAGCTCAGCACAAAATAACATTAAGTGTTCAATTCAGGAACTTATGGTATTATTCCTTAATTTCAATAGCATTTCACACTCATGGTGTCATAAGCCTCTGTAATGACATATAGTGGCATAAATAGGCCACTGTATGTCACCTAGTAATTGCTGTAGAGACTATTATACCTCTTTGACAGCACATGCCATTGACTTTAGCAAAATTCTAAAGTGTAAACAGCAACAGGATTTATCCTGTGACTAGGAGATTTTCACTGCAACCTCTCAGGAATCTCTCCTGAAAATTTCCAGAAGAATTCAAGAGGAGCAGGAAAATCTGGCAAGAAATAACATATTTACTGTCTTAATGGACAACTTGATGAAGATGTCTTGACAGACCAGTTGACGGTGTTAATGTCCACTAAGTACATTGGGGGTTTTGTTTGTTTTTTGTTTGTTTGCTTTTTCACCTCTCTCTCTCCTGGGGGGAGTTGTGTTGGGTTTGGTGTGGGATTTTTGTTTGGTTGGGTTTTTTTGTTGCTTTTGTTTGTTTGGTTTTGTGGGTTTTTTTTGTGTTTTTGTTTTTGTTTTTTTTAATGCTATTTCTCAACAAGATCAGTGCAGAGAATTGTGCTGGAGAAATTGTGGTTGGGGAAAATATTACGCTATGAGCATCATCCATCACTGGAAATCAATGTTAATATTATGGCACAAGCAGCATGAGCTTAACATAAAGAGTGTGTTGCATTTATCCTTCATTTTATTGCATGTATAAAACAAATGAATAAAAAGAACTTATTTATTTCTAAAGCTAATAAGGAAATTCACCTTACTAATAGTGCCATGAGGTTTATAATGTGTCATGTTACTCTTATCTCTTTTGCAAGTAAATCTTATTACTTGCCAAATAATTAAAAAAACATGAGAGCTTGTAGTTATTAATCACTCATATCTAAGAGCTTTCTTGTAGCAATTGATTTTCTTGGTAGTTATTCACTAGAATATTTTCAGATAAAGTGTGTATAAATGCTTTCAGTAAAGAACAAAGAAGCTGAAAATACTTTTTGTCATCAGAATACTGTAACATCAAGATCACACAGATATTCAGTACCTGGTAGTAGGAACAGATCAAGATTCACTCCTAATAAGTCAAAATTATATTGCGTTCAGGTTTTCAGCATACTCAACATGTACATGTACACAAGAGAGACTTAGAGATTTTGGAGCTACCTTGTGCAGAAATATAATTGACTTTAAAACAACTGCAAGATAAGAGGGTTAGATCAGCATGTCAAGACAAAAATACCGAGACAAGCCAGAAGAGACACAGAAGCGTGCTTTCTGAACTCTTGACCTGAGCAGCCAGATATCACTGCTCACCACAGGTGAACAGGAAAGGGAGGCCATACCCATGAGGGTCCACAGGCTCAGGCACAAATCTTGGTGCCCAGTCTGTCAGGGACAGATCAGAAGGCACAAGGAACATTAAGCAGTTGTTGTTGTTAGTTAAGGATGAGGGAAAAAACATCACAAATGTGCTGAGACAGCCAGCCTAAAATCACCCTAGTGGTTTTGGTTTTGTAGTAAAGACTCAAAGCACTGCAAAATACTAACCTGTGTAGTCACTTGCTAGTCAGGCTGTAGCAGAAGAATGAGGTAAAACTACTGGGCAGCAGGTGAAGGCAGAAGTCATTAATAGATTAGCAGTGAAATAATTTTATTTTGACCAGAGACAGATAAGGATAACTACCAACCATATTTTATTTTGTTCCTGGTCAATTTGCCCATCCCAAACCTCAGCCCTGTTCATTACAATAATGGTTGCGATATTTTGCGACAATGAACGTGACAAAATTTTCATAACTGTTTTCTTTTACAAATAAGTCAAAAAAAAAAAGGACACAACAGAAAATGAACAATTTCTTGCTTCATTTATCACAATACTCTTGTTAACCACAGGGCTCAGTTTAATTACAGTTGCAAGCACTGGGTCAGCTGATTTCTTGCCTCTGATAAATTAGTAATTGTTAATGTTCCCCTTGATCCAATGCTATCATTAGCAATATTGCACAGCACTGAACCTGACATGATCATCTAACATGTAGCCAAAGACACCAAGAAAGAAATTTATCAATAAGCTTCATTTGTTTGCTTTAAAAATAATGGCTGTAACCCAGAAGATTGACCCAATTAGCTTTCTGAGACAGTAGCTCTTTAAGCTGTTAATTAACAAATACACATCTCTCAGTATTTTTGATTGTTGCAGTAGTAGGCAATACTTGTGAGCATTAGAGATAATTAGAGATGCTTTCTAGTTTATCTTTTTAAGGCAATATAAACGTTGTTGCTTGTGGCAGGAAGACTGGTATAGAACATGTCAAAACAAGGACTGCAAGCACTATTTAATCACTGGTTTTTTTCTGTTTTCCGTTATTTAGAGTCATGGTAAAGCTTTTACTTTCCACAGACAAATAACAGTAAAACTCTGAACCACTAATATATTTATTTCATCACTACTGGAAATAACCTTCACTCCTGTCATGGCTCACTGTATGTGGTGTTCTTTAAATCACGTTGGAACAGACAAGCAGTTTGCTATGCTGGCAAGTGTAAAAGCAGCACACACAGGCACAGAGTATGGTAACTGTTCAAGGGCCATGGAAGCACAGATCTACTGCAAGATTAGATCTACATATATTTCAGATGTGGATATAACAGCTGTAGTCTAGTCATATGCATCTGTCACAGGTAAAATTTGCACCTATGTATGGTGAGAGAAGAAATGCTGTGCTTCACTCTGTGACTGATGACACTTACTTTGAAAGTCTGAAAGTTATGACTGATTATAAAGTTAGGATTAGGAAGTGGTTTTACTACTATTAACTTTAAATAGGTATTGTTAATGTAACTGATTTAGTCAAGTTTATTCTGATAGTATGGTGCAATTATATATATAACCATTTTAGCACAATTTGAGGGGAATAAAATAGAATTGGCATGCCTGTATTTCTGACCATAAAAAAAAAAAGTTCATGAATCAGTTTTAAACAAGGTAAATGCCTGGAGGCAATAAATTTAGTGTGCACACACTTCATATGCACACGCTTAAAATGCATCACGATACCATACACAAATGTAGGATACTATAGCACTCTCAGGCATCCAGAAGGCCTCCTGGTTTTCATGCATACATATGAACATTAAATGGAATGGATAATTCAAAGTAGATATTATAAAAGTGCGTTTAGACAAGTTTGATGTTTATCTGAACACATTCACTAATCCCTCCATATAAATCCTTAAACAAGCTGGTTTTATTATTTAATCTGTAAGATTACTTATTTTGCATACCATATTTATTATTTTTTTTTAGACTATACTTGTACTATTCCTTGTAATTAACAGAGGTCATCTTGTTACTTGTCTAAAAGCCTATGTCAAAAAATCTTAAAGTTTTCATATCACAGATATTATCAGGCACATCAGCTGAAAAGCAGGTATTTGAAAGCATCTTGGAAATCAGGGCTTGATTTTACTGAAACCCTAGACTACTTGGTGCTTGAATGCTTTCATTAGTTTACAAACATGTTAAACATAATATATAAAATGCTAATGTTAACATGTAATGTTACTGTGCATTGTTATTAATCCATTACTATCAGGTGGTCTACAGGATTAATGTTGAACTGTTACATAGCTTGATCATTCTTATTTCTAAAATATTAATATTTTTATATTTGCTTAAAAATATAAAAACCTTTTAGGCTTTCTTCACGTTATTATTTTCTACTAGTTATTTCTTACAGCATGAAAGTTTTAGCATTAATAAATTTAACCCTAGTCTTATATGAATACTGTCTTTTATACTTTTAATATTTTTCTCTTATCTGCCAGTTAGTCTAAAATATAACAAGAATAAATGAACATTACATGGTATTTTATCAGTTCCTCAGCTTTGTTTCCTCAATTTATTATATCTGAACTCCCATAAGATATGCTTTCTAGATATATGATTTGCATATTTTCTGCAGAACTTTTTTCCTTTCCCCTCCCCCCTCCCCCCGCTCTGGAAAGGTAAATAGAAGACTTCTCAAAATCTTCCCTTCTTACTCCAAATATTAGATAGTTACAGGACTAATTAAAAATTTTATATCATGGGGCAAAACAGTGTATGCCTTACATCATATTGTGCCAAATAAACTCTGAAAACAAACTGTAAGTAAGGCTAGACAAGGACTTGTGGCTTAAAATTATTTTCCACTTTATGTGGGAAATGAAGCAAACCTTTTAATACAGAAAAATCTCAAAAACATGTGCCTGAAGCCAAGTCAGATTCCAGACAAACAGAGTGTTGAAGTAGAACCAAAACAATAAAATCTACATTCACTTGGGGGATGATTATTCCTTCTCTTGCTGCACAAGAACATTGTTTCCATTTATTCACTTAATTTGCAGTCACACCCTTTGATGAAGATGGACACTTAACCTTCATGGCACACATGTTCAGATGGGTTTTGCAAGTACAGTCCCAGTGTGGGGCACCCCAAACGGGGACCCTACACAGCATAGTTCAAACGAGATGAGGCAAAGAATGAAATGGCAGATCCCAACTTCTCTTTTTGCATTCCTCCCATCTTGGATTCAAACCTTTAAATTCATCTTTTTTTCCTCTTAGATTGAGTGCATGGTGCACCTGTGCATTTCAGTGGCAAAAAAATGTCTAATTTTGACCAAAAAAAATAGTGTGTATATATATAAAATCTTTTTTGTTGTTGTTAAAAAAAACCACATTTACTGCTACCCAGTTAGGAACAGTGCATCTGTGAATCTTCTCCTATATTTTGAAGTATTCCATCATTGTAGCTACATGGCCTGCATCCTCAGTAGTTACACTATTAGAATCCAAGAGCAGCTTTCTCTAAAGCTATTTTTTAATAAAGCTCTGCCACCTTTACAGTGCCTCATATGCAACTTCATTTTCTTTCTTCCTACAAAATAGGCACATCAGTTTTCAATCATCAAAATTTCCATTTAAATTTGATTTTGTCCCATTATAGTTTCTTTTCAGATGTGAATGCTTTTTCTTCTCCTAGTATATTCTGATTTCATGCTGTGAAATCCATGTTTCCCAAGGCTTTCCCTGACATAACCTTCATTGCTGCTAATATTTGTTCACTCTTATGGTGATCCAAGGTGAACATTTCCATGACTTCAGAAAAGATTTACCAGAAAACTCACTCGGGGTTACACCTTGCCTGGAAATTACTAGTTTAAGCCCCAGCTTGGTTTTTGGTTTAAGGTAATGACATCTAATACTAAAAGCCACAAGTACATAACAAATCATTACTGAGCAGGAAAACATGTGGAATGTGGTTTCCTATACATAGAGAAAGTAACAGCCCATTACGTGATGAGCAATTTTCCCACATTGTACTGTGATATCAGTAAGTCAAACAGAAGGTAAAGCCTGGTGCTCAGAACCTACTATAAACTTTGTTAGGAAGAACACCAAGTTTCTCCCTTCTTGCCAGCTGCCTACAAAACTAGGAGCAATTTCATATCTTTTAGATCATCCACTCTTCTGTCATGTCTGGTTGAAAATGTTCAGTGCACTGAAAAGTTACACCATCTTTTGAGAAGCAAGAGGAAAGAGTTAATACTAAAAGCATTGTGGAAATGCACAGCTCAAAGTCTGGGTTTCTGGGTTGTGAACATATGATACCTCCCACTTGGCAAAGAAGCCCTAAAGGTGGTGATCACTTGCAGTTTGGGGATGCAGCTGAACTGTAGAGATGGCAAATAGAGCAGCACCCCAGCAGGGGAAAGGGATCACATAACAATCAAGGCTCAAAATGGTTTCCAGGATTCTGCCCAAAACTGGAGCATTTCACAGCTGCTAAAGTTTCCTGACCACAGTGAATCTTAAGGAAAGTAAAGCAAAGACAAGATATTCTGATTTGTGGAATTGTCATTAATATGCTTGTCATTTAATTGTCAATTAAATACGCTTGAGAACAGGTCTGAGGAATGCTATAACTCTGGAAAAGTGTTACTGCTAAGGTTCATCTCAACAACTAGAATGTTATATATCAGCAGTGTAAAAAATGAGACCTCTGAATAATATTTTGAATTCTACACTCCATTAGGTTCTTGTTCCCATCTGAATGTGATGATTATTTAAGTATTGCCCAACTGTTCTTTGGGAGTATTCAAAGAGGTTGAAAGTGAGAAGAAATAAAGGACTAGAAGCGGAATTGTGCTTGGCAAAACAAACCAAGGACAAGTGTTCTTCTTCATATATCCTGTTGAATTAAGCATTTAAGCTAAAGAAACATGGATAAAGGCTTTAAGATACTGATGTATAAGTACTATCTTCCCATTTTCTTTGTTATTGTGCCACATGCCCTCTGGAGATTGAGCCATCCAGTTAGTCTTTGTAGCCTATGTAAAGCTAATTACTTTTGGTCATCATTAATCTGAAACAAATACGTTGTCTCTACGCATTATTAATTCTCTACAAAAAAAAGGCAGTCAATGGTCCATGTTCTAGATTCAGAGATAGTTCAACACTCAGAACTCTAGTCACATGTCCTGGTTCTGTGTAAAAAGGG